>NW_027394277.1:453890-531884 GCF_049309525.1 Garra rufa | reverse complement strand
ATTCTCATTTCCACATGTAAAGATTTCATGTGCTCCGCCCCCCCAACCCATGCTTCAGTACAACTGGCATCCCTGGAAGGGCCCCCTTATTGGGCCTCGGGGCGTTGGGAAGGTTACGTTACACTTCGCCTGCCGGCACGTATACTTGTCAGCACGTGAAGTTGTTGCGTAACGCGGCGTCAGGGTCGTGGCCTTTTCCATAGGGCTAGTTCCCATGTAACGTCGAAGTGATTCGACTGAAGGGGAACGTCTAGGTTACGAAGGTAACCCACGTTCCCTGAAGGAGGGAACGGAGACGTTACATTCCCCTGCCACGCCCCTGGCGTCGCGCTGACGCCGGCTTGACGGCTCTTCAGCGAAAACCTGTTTGAGTGATGCGCGCCGCCATCTTATATACCCGTATGTACGGGGGAGTGGCCGACGCGCACGTCCACTCGCCAATTTGCAATTGGCCTTTTTATATAAGGCTCAGAGATGATCGGTCTCTCAGGCGAGATCCCATGTAACGTCTCCGTTCCCTCCTTCAGGGAACGTGGGTTACCTTCGTAACCTAGACGTTTTATTCATGCACAGACTGCAAATTTAAAGTTGGACCGAGATTCAGCTTGCATTGCCTGAACCAACTTTGTTCTGCGCTGAAACGCTGTTTTCTGACATTTCAGGGTCAAACTTCAAAAATGATGCAAAACACTTCTAACACCTTCAGATATGTTTCTCTGTGTTGCAAAATAGGTTTTATTCATGCACAGACTGCAAATTTAAAGTTTGACCGAGATTCAGCTTGCATTGCCTGAACCAACTTTGTTCTGCGCTGAAACGCTGTTTTCTGACATTACAGGGTCAAACTTCAAAAATCATGCAAAACACTTCTAACACCTTCAGATATGTTTCTCTGTGTTGCAAAATAGGTTTTATTCATGCACAGTCTGCAAATTTAAAGTTGGACCGAGATTCAGCTTGCATTGCCTGAACCAACTTTGTTCTGCGCTGAAACGCTGTTTTCTGACATTTCAGGGTCAAACTTCAAAAATCATGCAAAACACTTCTAACACCTTCAGATATGTTTCTCTGTGTTGCAAAATAGGTTTTATTCATACACAGACTGCAAATTTAAAGTTGGACCGAGATTCAGCTTACATTGCCTGAACCAACTTTGTTCTGCGCTGAAACGCTGTTTTCTGACATTTCAGGGTCAAACTTCAAAAATCATGCAAAACACTTCTAACACCTTCAGATATGTTTCTCTGTGTTGCAAAATAGGTTTTATTCATGCACAGACTGCAAATTTAAAGTTGGACCGAGATTCAGCTTGCATTGCCTGAACCAACTTTGTTCTGCGCTGAAACGCTGTTTTCTGACATTACAGGGTCAAACTTCAAAAATGATGCAAAACACTTCTAACACCTTCAGATATGTTTCTCTGTGTTGCAAAATAGGTTTTATTCATGCACAGACTGCAAATTTAAAGTTGGACCGAGATTCAGCTTGCATTGCCTGAACCAACTTTGTTCTGCGCTGAAACGCTGTTTTCTGACATTTCAGGGTCAAACATCAAAAATCATGCAAAACACTTCTAACACCTTCAGATATGTTTCTCTGTGTTGCAAAATAGGTTTTATTCATGCACAGACTGCAAATTTAAAGTTGGACCGAGATTCAGCTTGCATTGCCTGAACCAACTTTGTTCTGCGCTGAAACGCTGTTTTCTGACATTTCAGGGTCAAACTTCAAAAATCATGCAAAACACTTCTAACACCTTCAGATATGTTTCTCTGTGTTGCAAAATAGGTTTTATTCATGCACAGACTGCAAATTTAAAGTTGGACCGAGATTCAGCTTGCATTGCCTGAACCAACTTTGTTCTGCGCTGAAACGCTGTTTTCTGACATTACAGGGTCAAACTTCAAAAATGATGCAAAACACTTCTAACACCTTCAGATATGTTTCTCTGTGTTGCAAAATAGGTTTTATTCATGCACAGACTGCAAATTTAAAGTTGGACCGAGATTCAGCTTGCATTGCCTGAACCAACTTTGTTCTGCGCTGAAACGCTGTTTTCTGACATTTCAGGGTCAAACATCAAAAATCATGCAAAACACTTCTAACACCTTCAGATATGTTTCTCTGTGTTGCAAAATAGGTTTTATTCATGCACAGACTGCAAATTTAAAGTTGGACCGAGATTCAGCTTGCATTGCCTGAACCAACTTTGTTCTGCGCTGAAACGCTGTTTTCTGACATTTCAGGGTCAAACTTCAAAAATCATGCAAAACACTTCTAACACCTTCAGATATGTTTCTCTGTGTTGCAAAATAGGTTTTATTCATGCACAGACTGCAAATTTAAAGTTGGACCGAGATTCAGCTTGCATTGCCTGAACCAACTTTGTTCTGCGCTGAAACGCTGTTTTCTGACATTACAGGGTCAAACTTCAAAAATGATGCAAAACACTTCTAACACCTTCAGATATGTTTCTCTGTGTTGCAAAATAGGTTTTATTCATGCACAGACTGCAAATTTAAAGTTGGACCGAGATTCAGCTTGCATTGCCTGAACCAACTTTGTTCTGCGCTGAAACGCTGTTTTCTGACATTTCAGGGTCAAACTTCAAAAATCATGCAAAACACTTCTAACACCTTCAGATATGTTTCTCTTTGTTGCAAAATAGGTTTTATTCATGCACAGACTGCAAATTTAAAGTTGGACCGAGATTCAGCTTGCATTGCCTGAACCAACTTTGTTCTGCGCTGAAACGCTGTTTTCTGACATTTCAGGGTCAAGCTTCAAAAATCATGCAAAACACTTCTAACACCTTCAGATATGTTTCTCTGTGTTGCAAAATAGGTTTTATTCATGCACAGGCTGCAAATTTAAAGTTTGACCGAGATTCAGCTTGCATTGCTTGAACCAAGTTTGTTCTGCACTGAAACGCTGTTTTCTGACATTTCAGGGTCAAACTTCAAAAATCATGCAAAACACTTCTAACACCTTCAGATATGTTTCTCTGTGTTGCAAAATAGGTTTTATTCATGCACAGACTGCAAATTTAAAGTTTGACCGAGATTCAGCTTGCATTGCTTGAACCAAGTTTGTTCTGCACTGAAACGCTGTTTTCTGACATTTCAGGGTCAAACTTCAAAAATCATGCAAAACACTTCTAACACCTTCAGATATGTTTCTCTGTGTTGCAAAATAGGTTTTATTCATGCACAGACTGCAAATTTAAAGTTGGACCGAGATTCAGCTTGCATTGCCTGAACCAACTTTGTTCTGCGCTGAAACGCTGTTTTCTGACATTTCAGGGTCAAACTTCAAAAATCATGCAAAACACTTCTAACACCTTCAGATATGTTTCTCTGTGTTGCAAAATAGGTTTTATTCATGCACAGACTGCAAATTTAAAGTTGGACCGAGATTCAGCTTGCATTGCCTGAACCAACTTTGTTCTGCGCTGAAACGCTGTTTTCTGACATTTCAGGGTCAAACTTCAAAAATCATGCAAAACACTTCTAACACCTTCAGATATGTTTCTCTGTGTTGCAAAATAGGTTTTATTCATGCACAGGCTGCAAATTTAAAGTTTGACCGAGATTCAGCTTGCATTGCTTGAACCAAGTTTGTTCTGCACTGAAACGCTGTTTTCTGACATTTCAGGGTCAAACTTCAAAAATCATGCAAAACACTTCTAACACCTTCAGATATGTTTCTCTGTGTTGCAAAATAGGTTTTATTCATGCACAGACTGCAAATTTAAAGTTTGACCGAGATTCAGCTTGCATTGCTTGAACGAAGTTTGTTCTGCACTGAAACGCTGTTTTCTGACATTTCAGGGTCAAACTTCAAAAATCATGCAAAACACTTCTAACACCTTCAGATATGTTTCTCTGTGTTGCAAAATAGGTTTTATTCATGCACAGACTGCAAATTTAAAGTTGGACCGAGATTCAGCTTGCATTGCCTGAACCAACTTTGTTCTGCGCTGAAACGCTGTTTTCTGACATTTCAGGGTCAAACTTCAAAAATCATGCAAAACACTTCTAACACCTTCAGATATGTTTCTCTGTGTTGCAAAATAGGTTTTATTCATGCACAGACTGCAAATTTAAAGTTGGACCGAGATTCAGCTTGCATTGCCTGAACCAACTTTGTTCTGCGCTGAAACGCTGTTTTCTGACATTACAGGGTCAAACTTCAAAAATGATGCAAAACACTTCTAACACCTTCAGATATGTTTCTCTGTGTTGCAAAATAGGTTTTATTCATGCACAGACTGCAAATTTAAAGTTGGACAGAGATTCAGCTTGCATTGCCTGAACCAACTTTGTTCTGCGCTGAAACGCTGTTTTCTGACATTTCAGGGTCAAACTTCAAAAATCATGCAAAACACTTCTACAACCTTCAGATATGTTTCTCTGTGTTGCAAAATAGGTTTTATTCATGCACAGACTGCAAATTTAAAGTTGGACCGAGATTCAGCTTGCATTGCCTGAACCAACTTTGTTCTGCGCTGAAACGCTGTTTTCTGACATTTCAGGGTCAAACTTCAAAAACCATGCAAAACACTTCTAACACCTTCAGATATGTTTCTCTGTGTTGCAAAATAGGTTTTATTCATGCACAGACTGCAAATTTAAAGTTGGACCGAGATTCAGCTTGCATTGCCTGAACCAACTTTGTTCTGCGCTGAAACGCTGTTTTCTGACATTACAGGGTCAAACTTCAAAAATCATGCAAAACACTTCTAACACCTTCAGATATGTTTCTCTGTGTTGCAAAATAGGTTTTATTCATGCACAGACTGCAAATTTAAAGTTGGACCGAGATTCAGCTTACATTGCCTGAACCAACTTTGTTCTGCGCTGAAACGCTGTTTTCTGACATTTCAGGGTCAAACTTCAAAAATCATGCAAAACACTTCTAACACCTTCAGATATGTTTCTCTGTGTTGCAAAATAGGTTTTATTCATGCACAGACTGCAAATTTAAAGTTGGACCGAGATTCAGCTTGCATTGCCTGAACCAACTTTGTTCTGCGCTGAAACGCTGTTTTCTGACATTACAGGGTCAAACTTCAAAAATGATGCAAAACACTTCTAACACCTTCAGATATGTTTCTCTGTGTTGCAAAATAGGTTTTATTTATGCACAGACTGCAATTTTAAAGTTTGACCGAGATTCAGCTTGCATTGCTTGAACCAAGTTTGTTCTGCACTGAAACGCTGTTTTCTGACATTTCAGGGTCAAACTTCAAAAATCATGCAAAACACTTCTAACACCTTCAGATATGTTTCTCTGTGTTGCAAAATAGGTTTTATTCATGCACAGACTGCAAATTTAAAGTTGGACCGAGATTCAGCTTACATTGCCTGAACCAACTTTGTTCTGCGCTGAAACGCTGTTTTCTGACATTTCAGGGTCAAACTTCAAAAATCATGCAAAACACTTCTAACACCTTCAGATATGTTTCTCTGTGTTGCAAAATAGGTTTTATTCATGCACAGACTGCAAATTTAAAGTTGGACCGAGATTCAGCTTGCATTGCCTGAACCAACTTTGTTCTGCGTTGAAACGCTGTTTTCTGACATTTACAGGGTCAAACTTCAAAAATGATGCAAAACACTTCTAACACCTTCAGATATGTTTCTCTGTGTTGCAAAATAGGTTTTATTCATGCACAGACTGCAAATTTAAAGTTGGACCGAGATTCAGCTTGCATTGCCTGAACCAACTTTGTTTTGCGCTGAAACGCTGTTTTCTGACATTTCAGGGTCAAACTTCAAAAATCATGCAAAACACTTCTAACACCTTCAGATATGTTTCTCTGTGTTGCAAAATAGGTTTTATTCATGCACAGACTGCAAATTTAAAGTTTGACCGAGATTCAGCTTGCATTGCTTGAAACCAAGTTTGTTCTGCACTGAAACGCTGTTTTCTGACATTTCAGGGTCAAACTTCAAAAATCATGCAAAACACTTCTAACACCTTCAGATATGTTTCTCTGTGTTGCAAAATAGGTTTTATTCATGCACAGACTGCAAATTTAAAGTTGGACCGAGATTCAGCTTGCATTGCCTGAACCAACTGTGTTCTGCGCTGAAACGCTGTTTTCTGACATTTCAGGGTCAAACTTCAAAAATCATGCAAAACACTTCTAACACCTTCAGATATGTTTCTCTGTGTTGCAAAATAGGTTTTATTCATGCACAGACTGCAAATTTAAAGTTGGACCGAGATTCAGCTTGCATTGCCTGAACCAACTTTGTTCTGCGCTGAAATTCTGTTTTCTGACATTTCAGGGTCAAACTTCAAAAATGATGCAAAACACTTCTAACACCTTCAGATATGTTTCTCTGTGTTGCAAAATAGGTTTTATTCATGCACAGACTGCAAATTTAAAGTTGGACCGAGATTCAGCTTGCATTGCCTGAACCAACTTTGTTCTGCGCTGAAACGCTGTTCCCTGTCGATACTACACTCGTACTGCGTCGTTAAGACGCTTATGGGAAAAAGCTCCTTTTTCTCCTGAGACTGAAGTATTTCAATAACGCAGTGTAACTGCACGACCGTTGGTTTGTGCAGTGAGATGAAAACAAACCAATGGCTCGGCAGCGGAGCTGCACGAGCCTGTGGCAATGATTCGCGCCCGAACGCGCCAAAAGGGGCGGAGAATTCGGCTATATAAGCGTGCATTTTGCCACAGGATCTCAGATCCTTCTCCTTCAGCGACGACTTCACATCTTCGCTGACACTGACTGACCTTCGCTCGAGAAAGAAGCCTCTCGCCGTTGAAGAGCCTCGCAGCGGATCCGCCTGCTCGTCGGTTTTGACGCTTCAAGCAGCTGACAGTGATTCCCTGCCGCGATCCGGCGATAGAAGAGCATATTCCAAAAGAGCAAATTTCATTGGCGTTGTTGCAAATGCCACGGCGTTTCTGTTGCTCGTGCAGAGCCCCTCTGCACGCTGTCGATAGTCACGCTGAGTGCGTCTCGTGTTCTGGCTCCGCCCATGCCGAGGCTGCGCTCGCTGAGACAGATTGTTCCCATTGCGGGGACATGAGTCTCGCCTCTTTGCGCTCGCGGCTCGCTTTCTTTTCAGAGAGCAGCCCCGCCCCTCGCGCCCTCCCGCTTTCTTCTTCACAAGAGCCTGTGAAGAAAAAGCAGCGGGGCAGAGTGACTCGGCGCACGGTGATTGGTGAGCTCACGCCGGCTGATCCCCCGCGTGCCTCACCTTCACCACATGAAGAGGAATCTCCCGTTCTCTTCACTCATCCAGACCAAAATCCCTCGGCTGCCGCGAGCGATCTGGTTTCTTTTGGAGTGAGTGAGGAGGAAGCCATGGATGACAGCATGTCTCTGGCTGCATCTGATGGAGAGGAGTTGTCGGGCTCGCCGCAAGACCCCGCCCCCTTTCCATCTGTTCAACCCAGCACCGCCAGCGCTGGTATGGACGCCGAACTCTTCCGCGTTCTATCTAAGGCTGTTGAAGAGCTGGGACTGGATTGGTCTCCTCCTGAGGAGCCTGTACGGAGTCGTTTGGACGAATGGTTCCTGCCGGGGCGCCGCCAAGCCCCTCGTCAGCGAGCCTCACCGTTCTTCCCGGAAGTTCACGGTGAGATCTCTAAATCCTGGCGCGCTCCGTACTCCGCCCGCCTTCGTACCTCTTCTTCCTCCGCCCTCACGACGGTTGACGGCGCCGAAGAGAAAGGATATGACAAGTTGCCCCCCCTGGATGAGTCTGTGGCCGCGCATTTGTGCCCGCCCACTGCCATCGGCTGGAAGGCAAAGGCGACTCACCCGTCCAAGCCATGCAGAACTACTTCAGCTCTCGCTGGACGTGCTTATTCTTCGGCTGGACAGGCAGCATCAGCGCTGCACTCAATGGCGGTCCTCCAAGTCTATCAAGCGAAACTCCTCCGCAGTATGGATGAGGCTGGCATAGATGACGCTGCGTTCCGTGAACTACGCAGTGCGACCGACCTGGCGTTGCGTGCTACTAAGATGACGGCACAGGCGATTGGCAGATCGATGGCCAGCTTGGTGGTGCTGGAGCGCCACCTGTGGCTAAACCTGACGGAGATCAAGGACGCTGACAAGGTCGCCTTCCTTGACTCCCCCATCTCTCCTACCGGTCTGTTCGGTCCAGCAGTAGAGGGGTTTGCGGAGCGCTTCACCGCCGCTCAGAAGTCGTCCCAGGCTATGCGACACTTCCTGCCAAAGCGCACAAGCTCTGCAACGGCTCCTAGTCGCCCCAAACCGGCGCCGACTCAGCAGCCTGCAAAGACCGCCCCGCCAGCTGCTCAGCCAGCCCCCCAGGTGGAGCCACGTCATCGCTCCCGCTCGGCCAGACGCTACCCTTTCCCTAAACGTCAGGGACCCCGACCCAAGGTCGTGTTGGACCAGGCGCCTCCAGCGTCTTCCTGATTTAAAAAAACAGGAAGAGGAAGGGGTCAAGTCTCGCCAGAGCCGGACCAGCCCCCAAGATGTCTCTCTTCAGCCTCCAAACACCCCGTTCTGTTCCGGGTTCAGAGCGCTGCATGTTTCCAAACAAACTGGCTGTAACTCACGGGCCCTTTCTGTCAGCGCCCTTACAGCTTACCGCTGTGATAGCGGAAAAAATAAAAAAAACAAACATTTTCAAAAAGAGAGCAAATTTCCTCTTCCAGAGTTGTTAAGCGGCACCCAACCGCTCAAACCAATGCAACCCCTCAGCACACGGGCCGAGGCTTGGAAAGCCATCCCCGGGGTGTCGAAATGGGTTATGGGCATAATAGAACGAGGTTATACACTGCAGTTCGCTCGAAGACCACCCCGCTTTCGCGGAGTGGTCTCCACCTCAGTTCACAGCAAAAACATAGAGGTTTTGCGTACAGAGGTGAGGAATCTGCTGGCAAAAGGTGCCGTGGAAACGGTTCCCCCAGCACAGAGCGAGTCAGGCTTTTACAGCCGCTACTTCCTCGTCCCAAAAAAGGATGGCGGTCTGAGGCCCATCCTCGACCTCAGGCGTTTGAATTGCGCCCTCATGAGACGGCCATTCAAAATGCTCACGCTAAAACAGATCCTTTCGCACATACGCACAAAGGACTGGTTTTGCTCGCTGGATCTGAAAGATGCATACTTTCACATCCAGATTGCCCCCCACCACAGGCAATTCTTGAGATTTGCCTTCGAGGGAGCGGCCTATCAATATACAGTCCTTCCGTTCGGACTGTCTCTAGCTCCTCGCACATTTACGAAGTGCATGGACGCGGCTCTTTCCCCCCTGAGACAGAAGGGAATCCGCGTCTTGAACTACCTCGACGACTGGCTCATCCTGGCCCAGTCAGAGAACGAGCTAATACATCACAGATCCGTGATCCTCAGCCACTTGCAATGCCTAGGACTCAGGGTCAATTTTGCCAAGAGCACTCTGTCTCCCAGCCAACGTATTGCGTTCCTGGGAGCAGTTTTCGACTCCATTCAAATGAAGGCAATGGTTGCGCCGCAGCGAGCTCAAGCCATCCGAAAGCTCGCGGCCTCCTTCAAAATCGGAGCCCTTCGCCCTCTCAAAGCTTTTCAGAAGATGCTGGGTCTTATGGCTTCAGCATCTCCAGTACTCCAGCTGGGCCTACTTCAAATGCGCCCTCTGCAGTACTGGTTGAAACCGAAAGTTCCGCCTCAGGCCTGGCGTCTAGGACGCCTGCGCATCAGGGTAGATCAGACCTGTGTCACAGCGCTGACTCCTTGGAAGAATTTTTCTTGGATGGAACAGGGCGTTCCCCTGGACATGGCGTGCAGAAGGAAGATGGTCTCGACAGATGCGTCCAACTCAGGTTGGGGAGCTCTGTGCGATGGCCAGCCGGCATTCGGCCAGTGGTCAGAAGCCGAAAAACGCCTTCACATCAACTGCCTAGAAATGCTAGCAGTGTGTTTAGGCCTCCATACACTTCTGCCAGTCTTAAAGGGACACCACGTCTTAGTCCGCTCGGACAACATGACGGTGGTATCGTACATAAATCACCAGGGAGGTCTTTCGTCGAGACGCCTTTTCACATTAGTGGAACGTCTCTTGCGATGGGCTCAGCTCAACTTTCGCTCGCTCAGAGCAACTCATGTGCCTGGCAGGCTGAGTCAAGGAGCAGACATGCTGTCTCGGAGCAACGTCTCCTCAGACGAATGGATGCTTCATCCCCAGACGATTCAGGAAATATGGGCAGTCTTTGGCAAGGCTCAGGTAGACCTGTTCGCCTCAAAAGACAATTGTCACTGCCCAATTTATTTTTCAAAGGAGCAGGATGCATTGGCCCACGACTGGCCCAATCTCCTGTTATATGCTTTTCCCCCGATCGCCCTGATACCACACGTAGTCAGGCGGGTCAGGGAACAGAGACTCAAAATCCTGCTAGTGGCCCCCTTCTGGCAGAACCAACATTGGTTCCCAGATCTCCACCGGCTGCTGTCATCAGCACCGTGGCCTGTTCCGTTGAGACGAGATCTCTTAACGCAGGCGAACAAAACGCTTTGGCACCCCCAACCGGAACTGTGGGCGCTGCACGTCTGGTCTCTCGACGGGAGCCTTTAGATCTCCCCAAGACCGTTTTAAATACTATTTCTGAGGCCAGAGCACCCTCTACCAGGCGACTCTATGGACTCAAGTGGTCTGTCTTTTCCGCCTGGTGTTCCACCCACGGTGCAGACCCGAGTTTGTGTGACATATCATTGATTTTGTCATTTCTTCAGGAGCTGTTGGACAAGGGACGCTCTCCCTCCACGCTCAGGGTTTATGTGGCGGCCATAGCGGCATTTCATGTCCCTATGGACGGTCAGTCTGTGGGAAAGAACGATCTGATCGTTCGCTTTCTGAAGGGGTCGAGAAGGCTCAACCCTCCTCGCCCCATCACAGTTCCTACTTGGGACCTACCCACAGTGCTGAGAGCTCTGAAGAGCCCTCCATTTGAGCCGCTGCAGTCTGTTGACCTTCGACCTCTAACGCTAAAAACTGCCCTGCTACTAGCATTGGCATCAGTCAAGCGTATGGGCGACCTACAGGCTCTATCCATAAATCCTGTATGCCTAGAATTCAGGCCAAATGACTCTAAAGTCATCCTGAAGCCGAGATGCGGCTATGTACCTAAGAGTCTCTCAACACCGTTTAGAGACCAGGTTATCTCTCTCTTGGCACTTCCCCCCTCGGAGCAAGACCAAGGCTTTAATCCCCTCTGCCCCGTGAGAGCATTGAGGTGTTATTTGGAGCGTTCGGCTTCTTTTAGGAAGTCAGAACAGCTCTTTGTGTGTTTTGGAGGCCGCAACAAAGGGTTATCGGTCACAAAACATAGACTATCCAAGTGGATAGTGGAAGCTATAATGCTGGCTTACTCTTCCTTGGGTCTGCCATGTCCCATGGGGGTAAGAGCCCATTCGACTAGAGGCGTCGCCTCGTCATGGGCCCGGTCCAGCGGAGTATCCATTGCAGAAATATGTGCGGTGGCAGGCTGGGCCTCACCGTCCACATTTGCTAGGTTTTATAATCTAGATGTCCCTGTCTTGCAGACTAGGGTCCTTTCTGCATGAGGAATTCTGTTACCAGTATTGCTATGTATGCACTTGGCCTCTGGGAGTTTCCAAGTGTATCGTTTTTCCTTGGAACGGAATGTTCATTAGGTTATCCTATTGAGCAAATTGGCTCCTACTAGCCCATCCTGTGCTAGGGCCATACAGTCGTTCCTCTACCTTAGCAACGGCGGGATTGTACTGGTTCCCCATAAGCGTCTTAACGACGCAGTACGAGTGTAGTATCGACAGGGAACGTACTCGGTTACTTTCGTAACCTCGGTTCCCTGAGATACGGGAACGAGTACTGCGTTGCTTGCCGTTGCTAAGTAGCTGCACGACTCAGTCGTCGCTTCAGTCGAAGAACCTGAGATCCTGTGGCAAAATGCACGCTTATATAGCCGAATTCTCCGCCCCTTTTGGCGCGTTCGGGCGCGAATCATTGCCACAGGCTCGTGCAGCTCCGCTGCCGAGCCATTGGTTTGTTTTCATCTCACTGCACAAACCAATGGTCGTGCAGTTACACTGCGTTATTGAAATACTTCAGTCTCAGGAGAAAAAGGAGCTTTTTCCCATAAGCGTCTTAACGACGCAGTACTCGTTCCCGTATCTCAGGGAACCGAGGTTACGAAAGTAACCGAGTACGTTTTCTGACATTTCAGGGTCAAACTTCAAAAATCATGCAAAACACTTCTAACACCTTCAGATATGTTTCTCTGTGTTGCAAAATAGGTTTTATTTATGCACAGACTGCAATTTTAAAGTTTGACCGAGATTCAGCTTGCATTGCTTGAACGAAGTTTGTTCTGCACTGAAACGCTGTTTTCTGACATTTCAGGGTCAAACTTCAAAAATCATGCAAAACACTTCTACAACCTTCAGATATGTTTCTCTGTGTTGCAAAATAGGTTTTATTCATGCACAGACTGCAAATTTAAAGTTGGACCGAGATTCAGCTTGCATTGCCTGAACCAACTTTGTTCTGCGCTGAAACGCTGTTTTCTGACATTTCAGGGTCAAACTTCAAAAATCATGCAAAACACTTCTAACACCTTCAGATATGTTTCTCTGTGTTGCAAAATAGGTTTTATTCATGCACAGACTGCAAATTTAAAGTTGGACCGAGATTCAGCTTGCATTGCCTGAACCAACTTTGTTCTGCGCTGAAACGCTGTTTTCTGACATTACAGGGTCAAACTTCAAAAATCATGCAAAACACTTCTAACACTTTCAGATATGTTTCTCTGTGTTGCAAAATAGGTTTTATTCATGCACAGACTGCAAATTTAAAGTTGGACCGAGATTCAGCTTGCATTGCCTGAACCAACTTTGTTCTGCGCTGAAACGCTGTTTTCTGACATTTCAGGGTCAAACTTCAAAAATCATGCAAAACACTTCTAACACCTTCAGATATGTTTCTCTGTGTTGCAAAATAGGTTTTATTCATGCACAGACTGCAAATTTAAAGTTTGACCGAGATTCAGCTTGCATTGCTTGAACCAAGTTTGTTCTGCACTGAAACGCTGTTTTCTGACATTTCAGGGTCAAACTTCAAAAATCATGCAAAACACTTCTAACACCTTCAGATATGTTTCTCTGTGTTGCAAAATAGGTTTTATTCATGCACAGACTGCAAATCTAAAGTTGGACAGAGATTCAGCTTGCATTGCCTGAACCAACTTTGTTCTGCGCTGAAACGCTGTTTTCTGACATTTCAGGGTCAAACTTCAAAAATCATGCAAAACACTTCTAACACCTTCAGATATGTTTCTCTGTGTTGCAAAATAGGTTTTATTCATGCACAGACTGCAAATCTAAAGTTGGACAGAGATTCAGCTTGCATTGCCTGAACCAACTTTGTTCTGCGCTGAAACGCTGTTTTCTGACATTTCAGGGTCAAACTTCAAAAATCATGCAAAACACTTCTAACACCTTCAGATATGTTTCTCTGTGTTGCAAAATAGGTTTTATTCATGCACAGACTGCAATTTTAAAGTTGGACCGAGATTCAGCTTGCATTGCCTGAACCAACTTTGTTCTGCGC
This sequence comes from Garra rufa, assembly GCF_049309525.1. Lineage (NCBI taxonomy): Eukaryota > Metazoa > Chordata > Actinopteri > Cypriniformes > Cyprinidae > Garra > Garra rufa. The sequence goes on along the minus strand of NW_027394277.1, from coordinate 518,315 downwards.
TGAAACGCTGTTTTCTGACATTTCAGGTTCAAACTTCAAAAATCATGCAAAACACTTCTAACACCTTCAGATATGTTTCTCTGTGTTGCAAAATAGGTTTTATTCATGCACAGACTGCAAATTTAAAGTTGGACCGAGATTCAGCTTGCATTGCCTGAACCAACTTTGTTCTGCGCTGAAACGCTGTTTTCTGACATTTCAGGGTCAAACTTCAAAAATGATGCAAAACACTTCTAACACCTTCAGATATGTTTCTCTGTGTTGCAAAATAGGTTTTATTCATGCACAGACTGCAAATTTAAAGTTGGACCGAGATTCAGCTTGCATTGCCTGAACCAACTTTGTTCTGCGCTGAAACACTGTTTTCTGACATTTCAGGGTCAAACTTCAAAAATCATGCAAAACACTTCTAACACCTTCAGATATGTTTCTCTGTGTTGCAAAATAGGTTTTATTTATGCACAGACTGCAATTTTAAAGTTTGACCGAGATTCAGCTTGCATTGCTTGAACGAAGTTTGTTCTGCACTGAAACGCTGTTTTCTGACATTTCAGGGTCAAACTTCAAAAATCATGCAAAACACTTCTACAACCTTCAGATATGTTTCTCTGTGTTGCAAAATAGGTTTTATTCATGCACAGACTGCAAATTTAAAGTTGGACCGAGATTCAGCTTGCATTGCCTGAACCAACTTTGTTCTGCGCTGAAACGCTGTTTTCTGACATTTCAGGGTCAAACTTCAAAAATCATGCAAAACACTTCTAACACCTTCAGATATGTTTCTCTGTGTTGCAAAATAGGTTTTATTCATGCACAGACTGCAAATTTAAAGTTGGACCGAGATTCAGCTTGCATTGCCTGAACCAACTTTGTTCTGCGCTGAAACGCTGTTTTCTGACATTACAGGGTCAAACTTCAAAAATCATGCAAAACACTTCTAACACCTTCAGATATGTTTCTCTGTGTTGCAAAATAGGTTTTATTCATGCACAGACTGCAAATTTAAAGTTGGACCGAGATTCAGCTTACATTGCCTGAACCAACTTTGTTCTGCGCTGAAACGCTGTTTTCTGACATTTCAGGGTCAAACTTCAAAAATCATGCAAAACACTTCTAACACCTTCAGATATGTTTCTCTGTGTTGCAAAATAGGTTTTATTCATGCACAGACTGCAAATTTAAAGTTGGACCGAGATTCAGCTTGCATTGCCTGAACCAACTTTGTTCTGCGCTGAAACGCTGTTTTCTGACATTACAGGGTCAAACTTCAAAAATGATGCAAAACACTTCTAACACTTTCAGATATGTTTCTCTGTGTTGCAAAATAGGTTTTATTCATGCACAGACTGCAAATTTAAAGTTGGACCGAGATTCAGCTTGCATTGCCTGAACCAACTTTGTTCTGCGCTGAAACGCTGTTTTCTGACATTTCAGGGTCAAACTTCAAAAATCATGCAAAACACTTCTAACACCTTCAGATATGTTTCTCTGTGTTGCAAAATAGGTTTTATTCATGCACAGACTGCAAATTTAAAGTTTGACCGAGATTCAGCTTGCATTGCTTGAACCAAGTTTGTTCTGCACTGAAACGCTGTTTTCTGACATTTCAGGGTCAAACTTCAAAAATCATGCAAAACACTTCTAACACCTTCAGATATGTTTCTCTGTGTTGCAAAATAGGTTTTATTCATGCACAGACTGCAAATCTAAAGTTGGACAGAGATTCAGCTTGCATTGCCTGAACCAACTTTGTTCTGCGCTGAAACGCTGTTTTCTGACATTTCAGGGTCAAACTTCAAAAATCATGCAAAACACTTCTAACACCTTCAGATATGTTTCTCTGTGTTGCAAAATAGGTTTTATTCATGCACAGACTGCAAATCTAAAGTTGGACAGAGATTCAGCTTGCATTGCCTGAACCAACTTTGTTCTGCGCTGAAACGCTGTTTTCTGACATTTCAGGGTCAAACTTCAAAAATCATGCAAAACACTTCTAACACCTTCAGATATGTTTCTCTGTGTTGCAAAATAGGTTTTATTCATGCACAGACTGCAATTTTAAAGTTGGACCGAGATTCAGCTTGCATTGCCTGAACCAACTTTGTTCTGCGCTGAAACGCTGTTTTCTGACATTTCAGGTTCAAACTTCAAAAATCATGCAAAACACTTCTAACACCTTCAGATATTTTTCTCTGTGTTGCAAAATAGGTTTTATTCATGCACAGACTGCAAATTTAAAGTTGGACCGAGATTCAGCTTGCATTGCCTGAACCAACTTTGTTCTGCGCTGAAACGCTGTTTTCTGACATTTCAGGGTCAAACTTCAAAAATCATGCAAAACACTTCTAACACCTTCAGATATGTTTCTCTGTGTTGCAAAATAGGTTTTATTCATGCACAGACTGCAAATTTAAAGTTGGACCGAGATTCAGCTTGCATTGCCTGAACCAACTTTGTTCTGCGCTGAAACGCTGTTTTCTGACATTTCAGGGTCAAACTTCAAAAATGATGCAAAACACTTCTAACACCTTCAGATATGTTTCTCTGTGTTGCAAAATAGGTTTTATTCATGCACAGACTGCAAATTTAAAGTTGGACCGAGATTCAGCTTGCATTGCCTGAACCAACTTTGTTCTGCGCTGAAACACTGTTTTCTGACATTTCAGGGTCAAACTTCAAAAATCATGCAAAACACTTCTAACACCTTCAGATATGTTTCTCTGTGTTGCAAAATAGGTTTTATTTATGCACAGACTGCAATTTTAAAGTTTGACCGAGATTCAGCTTGCATTGCTTGAACGAAGTTTGTTCTGCACTGAAACGCTGTTTTCTGACATTTCAGGGTCAAACTTCAAAAATCATGCAAAACACTTCTACAACCTTCAGATATGTTTCTCTGTGTTGCAAAATAGGTTTTATTCATGCACAGACTGCAAATTTAAAGTTGGACCGAGATTCAGCTTGCATTGCCTGAACCAACTTTGTTCTGCGCTGAAACGCTGTTTTCTGACATTTCAGGGTCAAACTTCAAAAATCATGCAAAACACTTCTAACACCTTCAGATATGTTTCTCTGTGTTGCAAAATAGGTTTTATTCATGCACAGACTGCAAATTTAAAGTTGGACCGAGATTCAGCTTGCATTGCCTGAACCAACTTTGTTCTGCGCTGAAACGCTGTTTTCTGACATTACAGGGTCAAACTTCAAAAATCATGCAAAACACTTCTAACACCTTCAGATATGTTTCTCTGTGTTGCAAAATAGGTTTTATTCATGCACAGACTGCAAATTTAAAGTTGGACCGAGATTCAGCTTACATTGCCTGAACCAACTTTGTTCTGCGCTGAAACGCTGTTTTCTGACATTTCAGGGTCAAACTTCAAAAATCATGCAAAACACTTCTAACACCTTCAGATATGTTTCTCTGTGTTGCAAAATAGGTTTTATTCATGCACAGACTGCAAATTTAAAGTTGGACCGAGATTCAGCTTGCATTGCCTGAACCAACTTTGTTCTGCGCTGAAACGCTGTTTTCTGACATTACAGGGTCAAACTTCAAAAATGATGCAAAACACTTCTAACACTTTCAGATATGTTTCTCTGTGTTGCAAAATAGGTTTTATTCATGCACAGACTGCAAATTTAAAGTTGGACCGAGATTCAGCTTGCATTGCCTGAACCAACTTTGTTCTGCGCTGAAACGCTGTTTTCTGACATTTCAGGGTCAAACTTCAAAAATCATGCAAAACACTTCTAACACCTTCAGATATGTTTCTCTGTGTTGCAAAATAGGTTTTATTCATGCACAGACTGCAAATTTAAAGTTTGACCGAGATTCAGCTTGCATTGCTTGAACCAAGTTTGTTCTGCACTGAAACGCTGTTTTCTGACATTTCAGGGTCAAACTTCAAAAATCATGCAAAACACTTCTAACACCTTCAGATATGTTTCTCTGTGTTGCAAAATAGGTTTTATTCATGCACAGACTGCAAATCTAAAGTTGGACAGAGATTCAGCTTGCATTGCCTGAACCAACTTTGTTCTGCGCTGAAACGCTGTTTTCTGACATTTCAGGGTCAAACTTCAAAAATCATGCAAAACACTTCTAACACCTTCAGATATGTTTCTCTGTGTTGCAAAATAGGTTTTATTCATGCACAGACTGCAAATCTAAAGTTGGACAGAGATTCAGCTTGCATTGCCTGAACCAACTTTGTTCTGCGCTGAAACGCTGTTTTCTGACATTTCAGGGTCAAACTTCAAAAATCATGCAAAACACTTCTAACACCTTCAGATATGTTTCTCTGTGTTGCAAAATAGGTTTTATTCATGCACAGACTGCAATTTTAAAGTTGGACCGAGATTCAGCTTGCATTGCCTGAACCAACTTTGTTCTGCGCTGAAACGCTGTTTTCTGACATTTCAGGTTCAAACTTCAAAAATCATGCAAAACACTTCTAACACCTTCAGATATTTTTCTCTGTGTTGCAAAATAGGTTTTATTCATGCACAGACTGCAAATTTAAAGTTGGACCGAGATTCAGCTTGCATTGCCTGAACCAACTTTGTTCTGCGCTGAAACGCTGTTTTCTGACATTTCAGGGTCAAACTTCAAAAATCATGCAAAACACTTCTAACACCTTCAGATATGTTTCTCTGTGTTGCAAAATAGGTTTTATTCATGCACAGACTGCAAATTTAAAGTTGGACCGAGATTCAGCTTGCATTGCCTGAACCAACTTTGTTCTGCGCTGAAACGCTGTTTTCTGACATTTCAGGGTCAAACTTCAAAAATGATGCAAAACACTTCTAACACCTTCAGATATGTTTCTCTGTGTTGCAAAATAGGTTTTATTCATGCACAGACTGCAAATTTAAAGTTTGACCGAGATTCAGCTTGCAATTGCTTGAACGAAGTTTGTTCTGCACTGAAACGCTGTTTTCTGACATTTCAGGGTCAAACTTCAAAAATCATGCAAAACACTTCTAACACCTTCAGATATGTTTCTCTGTGTTGCAAAATAGGTTTTATTCATGCACAGACTGCAAATTTAAAGTTGGACCGAGATTCAGCTTGCATTGCCTGAACCAACTTTGTTCTGCGCTGAAACGCTGTTTTCTGACATTTCAGGGTCAAACTTCAAAAATGATGCAAAACACTTCTAACACCTTCAGATATGTTTCTCTGTGTTGCAAAATAGGTTTTATTCATGCACAGACTGCAAATTTAAAGTTGGACCGAGATTCAGCTTGCATTGCCTGAACCAACTTTGTTCTGCGCTGAAACGCTGTTTTCTGACATTACAGGGTCAAACGTCAAAAATGATGCAAAACACTTCTAACACCTTCAGATATGTTTCTCTGTGTTGCAAAATAGGTTTTATTCATGCACAGACTGCAAATTTAAAGTTGGACCGAGATTCAGCTTGCATTGCCTGAACCAACTTTGTTCTGCGCTGAAACGCTGTTTTCTGACATTTCAGGGTCAAACTTCAAAAATCATGCAAAACACTTCTAACACCTTCAGATATGTTTCTCTTTGTTGCAAAATAGGTTTTATTCATGCACAGACTGCAAATTTAAAGTTGGACCGAGATTCAGCTTGCATTGCCTGAACCAACTTTGTTCTGCGCTGAAACGCTGTTTTCTGACATTTCAGGGTCAAACTTCAAAAATCATGCAAAACACTTCTAACACCTTCAGATATGTTTCTCTGTGTTGCAAAATAGGTTTTATTCATGCACAGACTGCAAATTTAAAGTTGGACTGAGATTCAGCTTGCATTGCCTGAACCAACTTTGTTCTGCGCTGAAACGCTGTTTTCTGACATTTCAGGGTCAAACTTCAAAAATCATGCAAAACACTTCTAACACCTTCAGATATGTTTCTCTGTGTTGCAAAATAGGTTTTATTCATGCACAGACTGCAAATTTAAAGTTTGACCGAGATTCAGCTTGCATTGCTTGAACCAAGTTTGTTCTGCACTGAAACGCTGTTTTCTGACATTTCAGGGTCAAACTTCAAAAATCATGCAAAACACTTCTAACACCTTCAGATATGTTTCTCTGTGTTGCAAAATAGGTTTTATTCATGCACAGACTGCAAATTTAAAGTTGGACCGAGATTCAGCTTGCATTGCCTGAACCAACTTTGTTCTGCGCTGAAACGCTGTTTTCTGACATTTCAGGGTCAAACTTCAAAAATCATGCAAAACACTTCTAACACCTTCAGATATGTTTCTCTGTGTTGCAAAATAGGTTTTATTCATGCACAGACTGCAAATTTAAAGTTGGACCGAGATTCAGCTTGCATTGCCTGAACCAACTTTGTTCTGCGCTGAAACGCTGTTTTCTGACATTTCAGGGTCAAACTTCAAAAATGATGCAAAACACTTCTAACACCTTCAGATATGTTTCTCTGTGTTGCAAAATAGGTTTTATTCATGCACAGACTGCAAATTTAAAGTTTGACCGAGATTCAGCTTGCATTGCTTGAACGAAGTTTGTTCTGCACTGAAACGCTGTTTTCTGACATTTCAGGGTCAAACTTCAAAAATCATGCAAAACACTTCTAACACCTTCAGATATGTTTCTCTGTGTTGCAAAATAGGTTTTATTCATGCACAGACTGCAAATTTAAAGTTGGACCGAGATTCAGCTTGCATTGCCTGAACCAACTTTGTTCTGCGCTGAAACGCTGTTTTCTGACATTTCAGGGTCAAACTTCAAAAATGATGCAAAACACTTCTAACACCTTCAGATATGTTTCTCTGTGTTGCAAAATAGGTTTTATTCATGCACAGACTGCAAATTTAAAGTTGGACCGAGATTCAGCTTGCATTGCCTGAACCAACTTTGTTCTGCGCTGAAACGCTGTTTTCTGACATTACAGGGTCAAACGTCAAAAATGATGCAAAACACTTCTAACACCTTCAGATATGTTTCTCTGTGTTGCAAAATAGGTTTTATTCATGCACAGACTGCAAATTTAAAGTTGGACCGAGATTCAGCTTGCATTGCCTGAACCAACTTTGTTCTGCGCTGAAACGCTGTTTTCTGACATTTCAGGGTCAAACTTCAAAAATCATGCAAAACACTTCTAACACCTTCAGATATGTTTCTCTTTGTTGCAAAATAGGTTTTATTCATGCACAGACTGCAAATTTAAAGTTGGACCGAGATTCAGCTTGCATTGCCTGAACCAACTTTGTTCTGCGCTGAAACGCTGTTTTCTGACATTTCAGGGTCAAACTTCAAAAATCATGCAAAACACTTCTAACACCTTCAGATATGTTTCTCTGTGTTGCAAAATAGGTTTTATTCATGCACAGACTGCAAATTTAAAGTTGGACTGAGATTCAGCTTGCATTGCCTGAACCAACTTTGTTCTGCGCTGAAACGCTGTTTTCTGACATTTCAGGGTCAAACTTCAAAAATCATGCAAAACACTTCTAACACCTTCAGATATGTTTCTCTGTGTTGCAAAATAGGTTTTATTCATGCACAGACTGCAAATTTAAAGTTTGACCGAGATTCAGCTTGCATTGCTTGAACCAAGTTTGTTCTGCACTGAAACGCTGTTTTCTGACATTTCAGGGTCAAACTTCAAAAATCATGCAAAACACTTCTAACACCTTCAGATATGTTTCTCTGTGTTGCAAAATAGGTTTTATTCATGCACAGACTGCAAATTTAAAGTTGGACCGAGATTCAGCTTGCATTGCCTGAACCAACTTTGTTCTGCGCTGAAACGCTGTTTTCTGACATTTCAGGGTCAAACTTCAAAAATCATGCAAAACACTTCTAACACCTTCAGATATGTTTCTCTGTGTTGCAAAATAGGTTTTATTCATGCACAGACTGCAAATTTAAAGTTGGACCGAGATTCAGCTTGCATTGCCTGAACCAACTTTGTTCTGCGCTGAAACGCTGTTTTCTGACATTTCAGGGTCAAACTTCAAAAATGATGCAAAACACTTCTAACACCTTCAGATATGTTTCTCTGTGTTGCAAAATAGGTTTTATTCATGCACAGACTGCAAATTTAAAGTTGGACCGAGATTCAGCTTGCATTGCCTGAACCAACTTTGTTCTACGCTGAAACGCTTTTTTCTGACATTTCAGGGTCAAACATCAAAAATCATGCAAAACACTTCTAACACCTTCAGATATGTTTCTCTGTGTTGCAAAATAGGTTTTATTCATGCACAGACTGCACATTTAAAGTTTGACCGAGATTCAGCTTGCATTGCCTGAACCAAGTTTGTTCTGCACTGAAACGCTGTTTTCTGACATTACAGGGTCAAACTTCAAAAATCATGCAAAACACTTCTAACACCTTCAGATATGTTTCTCTGTGTTGCAAAATAGGTTTTATTCATGCACAGACTGCAAATTTAAAGTTGGACCGAGATTCAGCTTGCATTGCCTGAACCAACTTTGTTCTGCGCTGAAACGCTGTTTTCTGACATTTCAGGGTCAAACTTCAAAAATCATGCAAAACACTTCTAACACCTTCAGATATGTTTCTCTGTGTTGCAAAATAGGTTTTATTTATGCACAGACTGCAATTTTAAAGTTTGACCGAGATTCAGCTTGCATTGCTTGAACCAAGTTTGTTCTGCACTGAAACGCTGTTTTCTGACATTTCAGGGTCAAACTTCAAAAATGATGCAAAACACTTCTAACACCTTCAGATATGTTTCTCTGTGTTGCAAAATAGGTTTTATTCATGCACAGACTGCAAATTTAAAGTTGGACCGAGATTCAGCTTGCATTGCCTGAACCAACTTTGTTCTGCGCTGAAACGCTGTTCCCTTTTGAAAGCTACAGTCGATGCTGCGCTGCTAAGCGCTTTGGGAACGTCTTTAGAAGTGACCAGCTGTGAATATTGTGTGTAAAACGTCAATACAATTGACTAGACGGCAGTATAGCCTCGGTTGGTGACGTCACCGGAGCGCACGCGCACGAGGCTATAAATAGATGAGCCACAGGTGCATCGTCAGGTCTTTTGTTTTCAGATCACTCTGTGCATGTGTGCGTCAAAGAACTCTCTCTCTAACTCATCTTTTGATCTTTGTTAGGAGTTAGTTTTTGCTAGGCAGTGTACAGAAAATTTCACTCTTTTCTATCTTTTCTCTCTCAAGTTAAATCAAAGAGTTTAAAGAGAAAAAAAAAAAGAGTAAAAATGAGTCTACAAACCAGTAAGCGTTGTGTTCCTCCATGCTCCCGTCCCATTTCGGAGCTGGATACACACGATTACTGTTTTGTTTGTTTGGATCTAAATGACGAGCAAGAGACGGGTCAGTCCCTTTCGCTTGCCACGTCACCAGATCCTAATATCCACTCTCGTGATCTCGAAGCGCGCTCCGGTGCTTCTTCGGTTCTCGAGGGGGATAACATATCTCTTGGCTCGTCATAGCACGAGCAGCCAGCCTCTGAGCATTCCTCTCGCGGAAAGAGATCTGTCGAGGAATTGTTAGAGGTGGTTACTCGCGCCGTGGACAGGTTGCAGCTTGACTGGCCACGCGAATAAGAGATCCCCAAACACAGTAGATTTGTGGATTATACTTCTCATGTACTTCTCGCGTCTTTGTGCCTTCGACGTCGACTTTTTCGACTATCGTGGGTGTGAAGTCGCGGGGATATATGGAGATATCGGGTGAAAGGGACGTTTGCGAGCTATCTCTCGCCCGAATTTACATCGTCTATAAAGAAACCTACCCTCCCCACTAAACCATGTAGCACAACATCAGCTTAGTGGGTAAAGTTTATCAAGCTGCAGATCAGGCTGGTGCTGCGTTGCACACTATTGCAGTGTTACAGGCGTACCAGGCTGATTTATTGAAGGATTTGAGTGTGTCTCTCCGTGCAATCAAGCAAACGGCTCGCGCCAGCTGCCGCTCTTTGAGTGCTTTGATCAGCGCGGAGAGGCTGCTGTGGCTGAATCTGACAGGAATTAAAGAAGGAAAACTGTTTTTTCCTGTTAGATTCCCCCGTTTCTCCCTCCGGTTTATTTGAAAACCTGGTTAATACCATTGTTGACATATATAAGGAGGTAAAGAGACAAGATGAAGTATTTGTGCATTTCTTCCTCGCCGCACTCAAGGGGAGGGGCCGTCTAACACAGTCCCGCCCCGGTCCTTCAACATCTAGGGAGGTTAAAAAGCAGAGCGTGGCTTAGCGTGCTCCCCCTCGTAGAGACTGGGAACAGGCTCGCTGCGCCCAGCAACCTCCCAAGCAAGACCTCAGGACTATTATTAACAAAAATAGAAAGTCCTGATGGTCTGGTATCTACGGTGAGGGTAGTTCCCCGCGGGATGTGGCGTGTTTAACATCTTCGCCACTTCCCGATGCCCTCATAAAACCTCTCCATCCCCGCCACTTCTCGTGCCTCGGGGGGCAGCGGTTTCCAGCGAAATGTTAGATGTTCTGTCGTTTCCAGCTGTCATTCTGGACGCTGAACATCTAACATGCCCTCAAAAGGAAGTATTAAAATTAAAACTAAATTAATACCACTCTCAGAGTCTGGCAGCGTGTAAAGCTTCTGCCAGGCATCTCTTTGTGGGGTTTAAGCACAGTACAGATAGGATATAAAATCCAATTTATCAGTCATCTTCTGCGTTTCAACGGCGTGGTTTACACTTCCGTGAAACCGGAACTGATGCACGTACTGTCACAACAGCTACAAAATCTTCTGAGCAAAGAGGCCATAGAGCATGTTCCTCTTTCAGTAAGAGAGTCGGGCTATTAAAGCAGATACTTCCTGGTTCCCAAAAAGAATGGGGGGCTGCGTCCAATCTTAGATCTTCGAGGCTTAAACCATTCAGTTAAAGCGCTCAAGTTCAAGATGTAAACTGTCAAGACGGTCGTGACGCAGATTCAACATCATAATCGGTTCGTCACGATCGATCTGAAGAACGCATAATTTCGCATAGAAATATTGCCACAATAAAGGAAATACCTGAGGTTCGCTTTCGGGGGCGAAGCGTACCAATTTCGGGTTCTTCCATTCGGCCTAGCCTTGTCACCCGCACATACACAAAATGCATGGATGCAGCACAGGGCTCCATCACGACCCCTGGGCATTCGCATTTTGGACTACATAAACAATTGGTCAATTCTGAGCACAATCGCGAGAGATGGAGATCCATCACGAGACATCGTGTTAGCTCATCTGGTTTCTCTAGGGTTGAGACTCAACACCAAGGAAAGTGTTCTTTCTCCTGCCTTGAGAATGACTTATTTCGGAATCGTTTGGGATTCGATTACGATGTGGGCGCAGCAGTCTCCCGCTCGAATCGAGACCATTCGGCAGACCATGACCAAAGGCAGGCCAGACCAAGAATGCACTGTTCGTCAGTACCAACAATGTTAGGTTTCATGGCATCAGCATCCACGGTGATTCCTTTGGGGCTGTTGCACATGAGACAGTTTCAGTTGTGGTTAAAAGCCGGAGGATTTTATCCAAGAGCCAATCCTTTAAGGCAAATAAAAGTGGCGCGCCGCAATGGCTTCGTACACTATCTCCGTGGTTCAGACCCCGGTTCCTCACCTTGGGTCCCACTCTAGAGGCTCCATGTCGTCGCGAACTGCTAACGACGGATGCCTCCCTGATGGGCTGGGTAGCGACCTTAAATGGTCGTCCAGCTTAAGGGGCATGGGAGGGCCGTCAGCTTGTTTGGCACATCAGCTGCCTCGAGTTGATGGCTATATTTCTGGCTCTGAAATATTTTCTCCTTCAATTAAGGGGCTGTTATGTCCTAGTGCGGGTGGACAACACAGCGGCAGTCTCTTACATAATCACCAGGGAGGTCTATGTTCTCGCAACCTGAACAGGATAGCGAGACAGACTTTTTTCTGGGCCCAAGGAAAGTTCCTGTCACTCAAGGCAGTTTACATTCCAGGGCACTTGAATGTGGGAGCAGACTTGCTGTCCAGACAGACATTACCGACGGGCGAGTGGAAACTCCACCCGGAAGTAGTGAATCTGATATGGACCAGATTTTATCGAGCGGAAGTGGACCTCTTCGCCTCTTTTCAGACAGCGCAATGTCCCCTCTACTTCTCTCTGAGTCACCCAGCTCCGTTGGGTCTGGATGCGATGGCGCACTCATGGCCCAATATGCGCCTGCATGCGTTTCCTCCAGTCTCTCTGCTCCCGGGGGTTCTAGCCAGAGTTCGCCAGCAAGGGTCTTGCCTCTTACTGATAGCGCCGCGTTGGCCGAACAGAGTATGGTTCTCGGAGATAATATCTCTCCTCGACGGCTCGCCTTGGGCGATTCCGCAGAGGAGGGACCTTCTATCGCAGGCGGGGGGAACGATATTCCACCCCAGGCCCGACCTGTGGAAACTTCATGTTTGGCCCCTGAGGGGTACCAACTGAGGGACACTGGGCTTTCACCTGCCGTTATTGAGACCATCTTAAGTGCTAGGGCTCCCTCCACTAGGAGGAATTATGCCTTTAAATGGGGCATCTTTGAAACTTGGTGTGCTGCACACAATGTAGATCCAGTTAACTGCCAGATTGCTTCAGTGCTGGACTTCATGCAAGAGAAATTATCGTCAGGCACCTGCCCCGCTACTCTTAGGGTATATGTGGCCGCTCTTTCGGCTTGCCACGCCCTGATTGATGGGGCGCCACTTGGTAGGCACCCTCTGCTCTCCCGCTTCCTTCGTGGAGCCAGGAGACTGAGGCCTCCAGTGAAAACCAAGATCCCTTCGTGGGACTTAGCTTTAGTCCTTGAGGGTCTGGTCGAAGCCCCGTTTGAACCTTTAGAATCAGCGTCTGACAAACTTCTGACTCTAAAAATGGTTTTTCTAATGGCAATAACTTCCTTGAAAAGAATTGGGGATATGCAGGCTCTGTCTATCGCGCCATCCTGCTTAGACTTGCCCCAGGAATGGTGAAGGTTATTCTGCATCCACATCCTGATTATCTGCCTAAGGTGCCATTCTCGGCTGTGCATCCGGTCATTTTGGAAGCCTTCTGTCCTCCACCGTTCACAACGCTGGAGCAGGAGAATTCTCATAGACTGTGTCCAGTCCGTGCTCTGCAGGCTTACATCCACCGCACTAGCCAGTGGCGTAAGTCGGAGCAACTCTTCGTCTGTTATGGCCCCCATAACAGAGGCGCGGCTGCCACCAAGCAGACTATCTCTCATTGGGTCAGGGATGCTATAGCTCTTGCCTATGAGGCGCGCGGTCAAGCTTCGCCTATAGGCCTAAGGGCTCACTCCACCAGGGGGGTCGCCTCGTCCAATGCTCTGGCAAGGGGCGCTCCCCTACAACAAGTTTGTGATGCGGCAGGCTGGTCCTCTCCGCACACATTCATAAGATTTTATAGCTTGGATGTTCATGCCACTCCGGGCTCTCATGTCCTTGAGTCGACATCACAAGCTAATGTCTAGGCCTTCTTGCGTTCTTGTGAAACACACCTGCACAACCGTAGGAGTCCAGACATAATCAAGCACGGCGGCGTGGGTATTCTCGTTCCCAAAGCGCTTAGCAGCGCAGCATCGACTGTAGCTTTCAAAAGGGAACAAATCTCGGGTTACTTGAATGTAACCTTGTTCCCTGAGAAAGCGGAACGAGATGCTGCGCTACTTTGCCGTGCTGAAGATGTCCCAGGACTGCTCTTCAGACAAAATATCCTGACGATGCACCTGTGGCTCATCTATTTATAGCCTCGTGCGCGTGCGCTCCGGTGACGTCACCAACCGAGGCTATACTGCCGTCTAGTCAATTGTATTGACGTTTTACACACAATATTCACAGCTGGTCACTTCTAAAGACGTTCCCAAAGCGCTTAGCAGCGCAGCATCTCGTTCCGCTTTCTCAGGGAACAAGGTTACATTCAAGTAACCCGAGATTTGTTTTCTGACATTACAGGGTCAAACTTCAAAAATGATGCAAAACACTTCTAACACCTTCAGATATGTTTCTCTGTGTTGCAAAATAGGTTTTATTCATGCACAGACTGCAAATTTAAAGTTGGACATAGATTCAGCTTGCATTGCCTGAACCAACTTTGTTCTGCGCTGAAACGCTGTTTTCTGACATTTCAGGGTCAAACTTCAAAAATCATGCAAAACACTTCTAACACCTTCAGATATGTTTCTCTGTGTTGCAAAATAGGTTTTATTCATGCACAGACTGCAAATTTAAAGTTTGACCGAGATTCAGCTTGCATTACTTGAACGAAGTTTGTTCTGCACTGAAACGCTGTTTTCTGACATTACAGGGTCAAACTTCAAAAATCATGCAAAACACTTCTAATACCTTCAGATATGTTTCTCTGTGTTGCAAAATAGGTTTTATTCATGCACAGACTGCAAATTTAAAGTTGGACCGAGATTCAGCTTGCATTGCCTGAACCAACTTTGTTCTGCGCTGAAACGCTGTTTTCTGACATTTCAGGGTCAAACTTCAAAAATCATGCAAAACACTTCTAACACCTTCAGATATGTTTCTCTGTGTTGCAAAATAGGTTTTATTCATGCACAGACTGCAAATTTAAAGTTTGACCGAGATTCAGCTTGCATTGCTTGAACCAAGTTTGTTCTGCACTGAAACGCTGTTTTCTGACATTTCAGGGTCAAACTTCAAAAATCATGCAAAACACTTCTAACACCTTCAGATATGTTTCTCTGTGTTGCAAAATAGGTTTTATTCATGCACAGACTGCAAATTTAAAGTTGGACCGAGATTCAGCTTGCATTGCCTGAACCAACTTTGTTCTGCGCTGAAACGCTGTTTTCTGACATTTCAGGGTCAAACTTCAAAAATCATGCAAAACACTTCTAACACCTTCAGATATGTTTCTCTGTGTTGCAAAATAGGTTTTATTCATGCACAGACTGCAAATTTAAAGTTGGACCGAGATTCAGCTTGCATTGCCTGAACCAACTTTGTTCTGCGCTGAAACGCTGTTTTCTGACATTACAGGGTCAAACTTCAAAAATGATGCAAAACACTTCTAACACCTTCAGATATGTTTCTCTGTGTTGCAAAATAGGTTTTATTTATGCACAGACTGCAATTTTAAAGTTTGACCGAGATTCAGCTTGCATTGCTTGAACCAAGTTTGTTCTGCACTGAAACGCTGTTTTCTGACATTTCAGGGTCAAACTTCAAAAATCATGCAAAACACTTCTAACACCTTCAGATATGTTTCTCTGTGTTGCAAAATAGGTTTTATTCATGCACAGACTGCAAATTTAAAGTTGGACCGAGATTCAGCTTGCATTGCCTGAACCAACTTTGTTCTGCGCTGAAACGCTGTTTTCTGACATTACAGGGTCAAACTTCAAAAATCATGCAAAACACTTCTAACACCTTCAGATATGTTTCTCTGTGTTGCAAAATAGGTTTTATTCATGCACAGACTGCAAATTTAAAGTTGGACCGAGATTCAGCTTGCATTGCCTGAACCAACTTTGTTCTGCGCTGAAACGCTGTTTTCTGACATTACAGGGTCAAACTTCAAAAATCATGCAAAACACTTCTAACACCTTCAGATATGTTTCTCTGTGTTGCAAAATAGGTTTTATTCATGCACAGACTGCAAATTTAAAGTTGGACCGAGATTCAGCTTGCATTGCCTGAACCAACTTTGTTCTGCGCTGAAACGCTGTTTTCTGACATTACAGGGTCAAACTTCAAAAATCATGCAAAACACTTCTAACACCTTCAGATATGTTTCTCTGTGTTGCAAAATAGGTTTTATTCATGCACAGACTGCAAATTTAAAGTTGGACATAGATTCAGCTTGCATTGCCTGAACCAACTTTGTTCTGCGCTGAAACGCTGTTTTCTGACATTTCAGGGTCAAACTTCAAAAATCATGCAAAACACTTCTAACACCTTCAGATATGTTTCTCTGTGTTGCAAAATAGGTTTTATTTATGCACAGACTGCAATTTTAAAGTTTGACCGAGATTCAGCTTGCATTGCTTGAACCAAGTTTGTTCTGCACTGAAACGCTGTTTTCTGACATTACAGGGTCAAACTTCAAAAATCATGCAAAACACTTCTAATACCTTCAGATATGTTTCTCTGTGTTGCAAAATAGGTTTTATTCATGCACAGACTGCAAATTTAAAGTTGGACCGAGATTCAGCTTGCATTGCCTGAACCAACTTTGTTCTGCGCTGAAACGCTGTTTTCTGACATTTCAGGTTCAAACTTCAAAAATCATGCAAAACACTTCTAACACCTTCAGATATGTTTCTCTGTGTTGCAAAATAGGTTTTATTCATGCACAGACTGCAAATTTAAAGTTTGACCGAGATTCAGCTTGCATTGCTTGAACCAAGTTTGTTCTGCACTGAAACGCTGTTTTCTGACATTTCAGGGTCAAACTTCAAAAATCATGCAAAACACTTCTAACACCTTCAGATATGTTTCTCTGTGTTGCAAAATAGGTTTTATTCATGCACAGACTGCAAATTTAAAGTTGGACCGAGATTCAGCTTGCATTGCCTGAACCAACTTTGTTCTGCGCTGAAACGCTGTTTTCTGACATTTCAGGGTCAAACTTCAAAAATCATGCAAAACACTTCTAACACCTTCAGATATGTTTCTCTGTGTTGCAAAATAGGTTTTATTCATGCACAGACTGCAAATTTAAAGTTGGACCGAGATTCAGCTTGCATTGCCTGAACCAACTTTGTTCTGCGCTGAAACGCTGTTTTCTGACATTACAGGGTCAAACTTCAAAAATGATGCAAAACACTTCTAACACCTTCAGATATGTTTCTCTGTGTTGCAAAATAGGTTTTATTTATGCACAGACTGCAATTTTAAAGTTTGACCGAGATTCAGCTTGCATTGCTTGAACCAAGTTTGTTCTGCACTGAAACGCTGTTTTCTGACATTTCAGGGTCAAACTTCAAAAATCATGCAAAACACTTCTAACACCTTCAGATATGTTTCTCTGTGTTGCAAAATAGGTTTTATTCATGCACAGACTGCAAATTTAAAGTTGGACCGAGATTCAGCTTGCATTGCCTGAACCAACTTTGTTCTGCGCTGAAACGCTGTTTTCTGACATTACAGGGTCAAACTTCAAAAATGATGCAAAACACTTCTAACACCTTCAGATATGTTTCTCTGTGTTGCAAAATAGGTTTTATTCATGCACAGACTGCAAATTTAAAGTTGGACATAGATTCAGCTTGCATTGCCTGAACCAACTTTGTTCTGCGCTGAAACGCTGTTTTCTGACATTTCAGGGTCAAACTTCAAAAATCATGCAAAACACTTCTAACACCTTCAGATATGTTTCTCTGTGTTGCAAAATAGGTTTTATTCATGCACAGACTGCAAATTTAAAGTTGGACCGAGATTCAGCTTGCATTGCCTGAACCAACTTTGTTCTGCGCTGAAACGCTGTTTTCTGACATTACAGGGTCAAACTTCAAAAATGATGCAAAACACTTCTAACACCTTCAGATATGTTTCTCTGTGTTGCAAAATAGGTTTTATTTATGCACAGACTGCAATTTTAAAGTTTGACCGAGATTCAGCTTGCATTGCTTGAACCAAGTTTGTTCTGCACTGAAACGCTGTTTTCTGACATTTCAGGGTCAAACTTCAAAAATCATGCAAAACACTTCTAACACCTTCAGATATGTTTCTCTGTGTTGCAAAATAGGTTTTATTCATGCACAGACTGCAAATTTAAAGTTGGACCGAGATTCAGCTTGCATTGCCTGAACCAACTTTGTTCTGCGCTGAAACGCTGTTTTCTGACATTACAGGGTCAAACTTCAAAAATGATGCAAAACACTTCTAACACCTTCAGATATGTTTCTCTGTGTTGCAAAATAGGTTTTATTCATGCACAGACTGCAAATTTAAAGTTGGACATAGATTCAGCTTGCATTGCCTGAACCAACTTTGTTCTGCGCTGAAACGCTGTTTTCTGACATTTCAGGGTCAAACTTCAAAAATCATGCAAAACACTTCTAACACCTTCAGATATGTTTCTCTGTGTTGCAAAATAGGTTTTATTTATGCACAGACTGCAATTTTAAAGTTTGACCGAGATTCAGCTTGCATTACTTGAACGAAGTTTGTTCTGCACTGAAACGCTGTTTTCTGACATTACAGGGTCAAACTTCAAAAATCATGCAAAACACTTCTAATACCTTCAGATATGTTTCTCTGTGTTGCAAAATAGGTTTTATTCATGCACAGACTGCAAATTTAAAGTTGGACCGAGATTCAGCTTGCATTGCCTGAACCAACTTTGTTCTGCGCTGAAACGCTGTTTTCTGACATTTCAGGGTCAAACTTCAAAAATCATGCAAAACACTTCTAACACCTTCAGATATGTTTCTCTGTGTTGCAAAATATGTTTTATTTATGCACAGACTGCAATTTTAAAGTTTGACCGAGATTCAGCTTGCATTGCTTGAACCAAGTTTGTTCTGCACTGAAACGCTGTTTTCTGACATTTCAGGGTCAAACTTCAAAAATCATGCAAAACACTTCTAACACCTTCAGATATGTTTCTCTGTGTTGCAAAATAGGTTTTATTCATGCACAGACTGCAAATTTAAAGTTGGACCGAGATTCAGCTTGCATTGCCTGAACCAACTTTGTTCTGCGCTGAAACGCTGTTTTCTGACATTACAGGGTCAAACTTCAAAAATGATGCAAAACACTTCTAACACCTTCAGATATGTTTCTCTGTGTTGCAAAATAGGTTTTATTCATGCACAGACTGCAAATTTAAAGTTGGACATAGGTTCAGCTTGCATTGCCTGAACCAACTTTGTTCTGCGCTGAAACGCTGTTTTCTCACATTTCAAGGTCAAACTTCAAAAATCATGCAAAACACTTCTAACACCTTCAGATATGTTTCTCTGTGTTGCAACATAGGTTTTATTTATGCACAGACTGCAATTTTAAAGTTTGACCGAGATTCAGCTTGCATTACTTGAACGAAGTTTGTTCTGCACTGAAACGCTGTTTTCTGACATTACAGGGTCAAACTTCAAAAATCATGCAAAACACTTCTAATACCTTCAGATATGTTTCTCTGTGTTGCAAAATAGGTTTTATTCATGCACAGACTGCAAATTTAAAGTTGGACCGAGATTCAGCTTGCATTGCCTGAACCAACTTTGTTCTGCGCTGAAACGCTGTTTTCTGACATTACAGGGTCAAACTTCAAAAATCATGCAAAACACTTCTAATACCTTCAGATATGTTTCTCTGTGTTGCAAAATAGGTTTTATTCATGCACAGACTGCAAATTTAAAGTTGGACCGAGATTCAGCTTGCATTGCCTGAACCAACTTTGTTCTGCGCTGAAACGCTGTTTTCTGACATTTCAGGGTCAAACTTCAAAAATCATGCAAAACACTTCTAACACCTTCAGATATGTTTCTCTGTGTTGCAAAATATGTTTTATTTATGCACAGACTGCAATTTTAAAGTTTGACCGAGATTCAGCTTGCATTGCTTGAACCAAGTTTGTTCTGCACTGAAACGCTGTTTTCTGACATTTCAGGGTCAAACTTCAAAAATAATGCAAAACACTTCTAACACCTTCAGATATGTTTCTCTGTGTTGCAAAATAGGTTTTATTCATGCACAGACTGCAAATTTAAAGTTGGACCGAGATTCAGCTTGCATTGCCTGAACCAACTTTGTTCTGCGCTGAAACGCTGTTTTCTGACATTACAGGGTCAAACTTCAAAAATGATGCAAAACACTTCTAACACCTTCAGATATGTTTCTCTGTGTTGCAAAATAGGTTTTATTCATGCACAGACTGCAAATTTAAAGTTGGACATAGGTTCAGCTTGCATTGCCTGAACCAACTTTGTTCTGCGCTGAAACGCTGTTTTCTGACATTTCAAGGTCAAACTTCAAAAATCATGCAAAACACTTCTAACACCTTCAGATATGTTTCTCTGTGTTGCAACATAGGTTTTATTTATGCACAGACTGCAATTTTAAAGTTTGACCGAGATTCAGCTTGCATTACTTGAACGAAGTTTGTTCTGCACTGAAACGCTGTTTTCTGACATTACAGGGTCAAACTTCAAAAATCATGCAAAACACTTCTAATACCTTCAGATATGTTTCTCTGTGTTGCAAAATAGGTTTTATTCATGCACAGACTGCAAATTTAAAGTTGGACCGAGATTCAGCTTGCATTGCCTGAACCAACTTTGTTCTGCGCTGAAACGCTGTTTTCTGACATTTCAGGGTCAAACTTCAAAAATCATGCAAAACACTTCTAACACCTTCAGATATGTTTCTCTGTGTTGCAAAATAGGTTTTATTCATGCACAGACTGCAAATTTAAAGTTGGACATAGATTCAGCTTGCATTGCCTGAACCAACTTTGTTCTGCGCTGAAACGCTGTTTTCTGACATTTCAGGGTCAAACTTCAAAAATCATGCAAAACACTTCTAACACCTTCAGATATGTTTCTCTGTGTTGCAAAATAGGTTTTATTTATGCACAGACTGCAATTTTAAAGTTTGACCGAGATTCAGCTTGCATTACTTGAACGAAGTTTGTTCTGCACTGAAACGCTGTTTTCTGACATTACAGGGTCAAACTTCAAAAATCATGCAAAACACTTCTAATACCTTCAGATTTGTTTCTCTGTGTTGCAAAATAGGTTTTATTCATGCACAGACTGCAAATTTAGAGTTGGACCGAGATTCAGCTTGCATTGCCTGAACCAACTTTGTTCTGCGCTGAAACGCTGTTTTCTGACATTTCAAGGTCAAACTTCAAAAATCATGCAAAACACTTCTAACACGTTCAGATATGTTTCTCTGTGTTGCAAAATATGTTTTATTTATGCACAGACTGCAATTTTAAAGTTTGACCGAGATTCAGCTTGCATTGCTTGAACCAAGTTTGTTCTGCACTGAAACGCTGTTTTCTGACATTTCAGGGTCAAACTTCAAAAATCATGCAAAACACTTCTAACACCTTCAGATATGTTTCTCTGTGTTGCAAAATAGGTTTTATTCATGCACAGACTGCAAATTTAAAGTTGGACCGAGATTCAGCTTGCATTGCCTGAACCAACTTTGTTCTGCGCTGAAACGCTGTTTTCTGACATTACAGGGTCAAACTTCAAAAATGATGCAAAACACTTCTAACACCTTCAGATATGTTTCTCTGTGTTGCAAAATAGGTTTTATTCATGCACAGACTGCAAATTTAAAGTTGGACATAGATTCAGCTTGCATTGCCTGAACCAACTTTGTTCTGCGCTGAAACGCTGTTTTCTGACATTTCAGGGTCAAACTTCAAAAATCATGCAAAACACTTCTAACACCTTCAGATATGTTTCTCTGTGTTGCAAAATAGGTTTTATTTATGCACAGACTGCAATTTTAAAGTTTGACCGAGATTCAGCTTGCATTACTTGAACGAAGTTTGTTCTGCACTGAAACGCTGTTTTCTGACATTACAGGGTCAAACTTCAAAAATCATGCAAAACACTTCTAATACCTTCAGATATGTTTCTCTGTGTTGCAAAATAGGTTTTATTCATGCACAGACTGCAAATTTAAAGTTGGACCGAGATTCAGCTTGCATTGCCTGAACCAACTTTGTTCTGCGCTGAAACGCTGTTTTCTGACATTTCAGGGTCAAACTTCAAAAATCATGCAAAACACTTCTAACACCTTCAGATATGTTTCTCTGTGTTGCAAAATAGGTTTTATTTATGCACAGACTGCAATTTTAAAGTTTGACCGAGATTCAGCTTGCATTACTTGAACGAAGTTTGTTCTGCACTGAAACGCTGTTTTCTGACATTACAGGGTCAAACTTCAAAAATCATGCAAAACACTTCTAATACCTTCAGATATGTTTCTCTGTGTTGCAAAATAGGTTTTATTCATGCACAGACTGCAAATTTAAAGTTGGACCGAGATTCAGCTTGCATTGCCTGAACCAACTTTGTTCTGCGCTGAAACGCTGTTTTCTGACATTTCAGGGTCAAACTTCAAAAATCATGCAAAACACTTCTAACACCTTCAGATATGTTTCTCTGTGTTGCAAAATAGGTTTTATTCATGCACAGACTGCAAATTTAAAGTTTGACCGAGATTCAGCTTGCATTGCTTGAACCAAGTTTGTTCTGCACTGAAACGCTGTTTTCTGACATTTCAGGGTCAAACTTCAAAAATCATGCAAAACACTTCTAACACCTTCAGATATGTTTCTCTGTGTTGCAAAATAGGTTTTATTCATGCACAGACTGCAAATTTAAAGTTGGACCGAGATTCAGCTTGCATTGCCTGAACCAACTTTGTTCTGCGCTGAAACGCTGTTTTCTGACATTTCAGGGTCAAACTTCAAAAATCATGCAAAACACTTCTAACACCTTCAGATATGTTTCTCTGTGTTGCAAAATAGGTTTTATTCATGCACAGACTGCAATTTTAAAGTTTGACCGAGATTCAGCTTGCATTGCTTGAACCAAGTTTGTTCTGCACTGAAACGCTGTTTTCTGACATTTCAGGGTCAAACTTCAAAAATCATGCAAAACACTTCTAACACCTTCAGATATGTTTCTCTGTGTTGCAAAATAGGTTTTATTCATGTGTAGGGACTCCTAAATTATACCTGTGTTTAATATGCTCTGTGTCAGAAATAATACAAAGTATTATAATGTATTTTCTATTATTGTATTTTTTCTTTATTTTGAAAGTTGATGCAACAATTATGTGATTTGCTTATATCCAATGAAAAGCATGTTTAATACAGGTGTATAATTACAAGCCAGTGACTGTTGAGCTTGAGGTTGCGTCATAACGTGAGTCACGTAATGAGGAAGAAGTATCGCACATGGAAAAAGAGTGTGCTGCCAGTGAGATCGGCTGTCTCTATTGAGAAAAGTGTATCATCATCCATTTGGAGACTACTATATTCATTGTAATATACGGCCCAAAGCATAGAGTGACGACGCTTGTTTATGTTATTTTCTTACGTGCAACTCATCTTTGTTTTCCGTGCTCCTGTGAGTCAATTAGTTATGCTGTGTGTGATAATAGCCTAGCGGCTATAGAGACGATTGCAGTCACGAACAGTAACTGTGTTTGAAGACTTATCAGCCATCTTTGTGGAGGACTTCGGAATTGCGTGCAGAACTGGACAGATCGTGTGTTTCATCACTGGACGTGGATCGTCTGATTTCATATCAAGTTCAAGATGGATCGTTAGGGGACGCTGAGTATTCGTGGTGTAAGGAACGTAATGTTGTTTCACTGTCAACTGGATGAACGTAAGTGACTTCATTTTCGTCTTGGATTACTTTAAATTGATCATCTGATTAATGTGCACCAACGTCCTGGGCCCCAACGATACGATCGATCGTACATTTGAACTGTTTGACTGACTCGCATACATTTGAACTGTTTGACTGACGTACATTTAACGGATCGTAAGATATGTAACGTGCATACAGTACTGAAAGACAATGTGTGTGGTTTGAACTGCGGTGTTTTCTCAAGTGTATAACGAATCTTGAAAGAGATATTGTTTTTTTATTATTATGGGGTTCTATAAGAAACAAAGTGTTTTAGTGGAATCGAGTTCTACATTGAGTTACAGTGTTCCAAAATAGAAATATAGCTAAGGTTGAAGAGGAGAGCGTAATAATTGGGAAAGAACAAGAATCGTTCTGAGACTACAAAAGAGATTTATATATTTTATTTAAAAGAAGCAATTCGAATAACATCAGGGAGAGTTGTTTGTCTGCTTTCCTTAAAGAGAACGTTGTTATTGGTTTCTTGATTTACTGGTACTACTTAATACATTCATGTAAAGAAAAATAAATCCATCTTTGTTACTTTTCTCTTTAACATTTGTATTGTTATATTTCCTTGAGTCTGGCAAATTAATTAATTTACTAAGTTCCAGAATTCTTGTGATTAGCAAGAAATTTAATTATTTAATTTATCTGTAGTAAAGGGATTGAGTAAAATTTGTACAAGAGGAAAAAATCCCTTACATTTCATTTGTTGTAAATAAAGAAAGAAAAGAAACACTCTACCGGCCTAATTCACTATCTAATTGCCGGGAATCCAGGACTCTTGTTAGAGAAATAAGTAAATTAACCCCTAGGGTTAAGAAAAGGGTTACATTTTTGGAGGCACCGCTGGGATACTGTGTTTTTCTATTTCCCTGTTTTACCAGTTTATTTCTCTTTTTCAGTTAGCAGTAGAAGGTAACCAGAATCAGTTTTAATTTTGTCTGTTTATTTTTTCTAGCAACCTGCCTTTAGTTTCAAAATATGGATCTCTCTCAGACTGTTCAGTGGAGTAGAGAGGAGAACATTAGCTCCTCACGTGCCATTGTGTTAAGCAATGTTCCTTTGGACGCTAGTAATGACACTATTGAGAAAGTATTAAACACAGTGAAGGTCTTTGGTCGTACTAAAATTTGTGGTCGCCGTGGTGACGTTACTGGCAAACAACTGTTTGTTTTAGTGGAGACTAGTACTGACCTTGATCCAAGTACTTTACCTCCTGAAATAGGTATTGAGCGGGAAGCTGGGCCCTGGCATGTTCACTTTGTGGGTGGTCTATCAGCCGATGACCCAGCTGCTGGCAGTGACCCCTTTCAGATTAAGTTGTTAGCCTTATTGCAGCAGGAGGGTAAGTCTATGGATGAAGTAAAGGCCATAGTAATGGGAGATCAGTCTCCTAAATCTGATATCAGTGTGGATCTAGTTAATGCAATAGGTAAATTAGTAGACAGATGTAATCAAACATCTACTGATGGACCTAGTTACCGAAAACTGAGGTTGTTCTCAGGCCTGAAGCCCGTTCCTCCAGGTGAGGAGGAATATGAAGTCTGGATGGAGCAGGCTGCACAAATGATCAGTGAATGGCAATGCACAGAGGCTGCCAAGAAACAACGCCTTGTTGAGAGTTTGCGGGGTCCTGCTGCTGATATTGTCAGGTTTTTGAAAGTGAGTAGCCCATCTGCAACTGCAAATGAGTACTTAGCTGCCCTTGAGACTGCATATGGAACTACGGAGAGTGGCCCTGACCTTATGGCTAGATTTCGTCACACTTATCAGGAAAATGGAGAGAAACTTTCAGCTTTCTTGTACCGCCTAGACAAACTTCTCCACAGAGCCTTGTTGAAGGGTGGGATTAATGCAGCCGGCATAAATGGAGCCAGAATGGAGCAGCTAATTAAGGGAGCACTTACCAATGATATGGTTGCGTTGCGAATCAGAATGACTCACACTTTGCAGAGTCCTCCATCTTTTTCACAGTTGATGAAGGAAATACGTGAGGAAGAACACTGGGTAGCTGCAAGAGAAAATGTTAAAGCTTCAGTCGCCACTGTCGTCTCTCCCCAGGCATCTGTGCCGTCTGAATTACAAAACCTAAAGAAGGAGGTTAAAGAGCTATCTACCCAGGTGAGTCAACTGTTGAACGTGGCTACTGTGACTTGTGCTTCTGATTTTGCTCCTCAGAAACCATCCAGTAAAAACCCTGGGAGTGTGAACCGAGACAACCCCCAAAAAGCTAAATCCACCCAGCCACCAGTGCCCGGGATCTTTTGCTACAAATGTGGTGAAGATGGACATAAGAAGTGGGAATGCAAAGCACCAGAGGACCTCAGGAAAGTTAATCAGAAGCTGATAAAGATGCATCGCTTGCAGGGAAACTGGGCAGGAGCTCAGTGAAGGAACGGCACGGGGCTCCTGAGACAACACGTTCCACTTGTGGTTCATTCATGCTTGATGCTGGTAAGCCAAAACTTCCTGAGGGGTTAGTAGGACCTGTCTCTGAAGTGCCAGTCCAGATAGAAGGTATCTACGCTAAAGCTCTTCTTGACAGCGGTTCGCAGGTTACTTTATTATACCGCAGTTTTTATGACACTTATCTGAAACACTTAGACCTTCAGCCTGTGGAAAACCTTGAGATTTGGGGTTTAAGCTCACATAAATACCCTTATGATGGATACCTGCCCCTCAGACTTGAGTTCACGGAAAGTGTAGCTGGAGTGCATCAAGTGATTGACACGCTTGCCATTGTATGCCCAGACCCTGTGAAACGGGAAGGAATAGCCATTTTGCTCGGGACAAACACTAGCTTAGTGAAGAAGCTGCTTGAGTCTTGCCGTCAACAAGCTGGTGAGAAATTTTTGAATGTGCTAACCATACATCCCGTAATCAGAGAAGCCTACGAGTCTATTCAACAGACGGATGTTTCACAGGATGACCCAGACAAGCATGGAACAGTTTGGTTCGTGAAGCATAACCCTGTTGTTCTGAAACCAAATCAAGTTTTGCAGCTTCCTGGTCTGCTTAAGTTTCCTGGTCAGATGACTGAATCTCTAGTGTTAGTAGACAGAGCAGCAGTTGGTGATACACACTCTGATGATCTAGAGGTGAGGCCTGAACTTCATTCAGCATCCGTTGTGTCCAGTCAGCGAGTCACAGTGACCGCCAGGAACATGTCTACAAAAGAAGTATGGGTGAAGCGAGGAACTCCTCTTGCCCATGTTTTTCCAGTATCCTTAGTGCCACAACTTCCTGCTAAACATCCACCTGAACAAAATACTTTGACACTTGCATCTTTTGATTTTGGAGATTCTCCAATGCCAGAGGAAGCAAAACAGAGCTTGTGTGAGAAAATGATGCAGAGAAAGGAAGTGTTTTCTCTACACGAGTGGGATGTGGGATGTTCAAAAAGCACCACTCATGAGATAAGGTTGCATGATTCACGCCCTTTCAGAGAAAGATCCCGCCGTCTTGCCCCTGCTGACTTGGAAGACGTGCGACTGCACCTCAGAGAATTGCAGAGTAGTGGCATTATATCAGAGTCCCGCAGCCCCTACGCTTCGCCCATTGTCGTGGTTCGCAAAAAGTCCGGGAAGGTTAGAATGTGTGTGGACTATCGGACGCTCAACCAAAGGACTACACCAGACCAGTATACTGTGCCCCGCATTGAGGATGCCCTCCATAGTCTTTCCGGAAGTAGATGGTTCAGTGTTCTCGACTTGAGGAGCGGATACTATCAAATACCCATGAGTGACGCCGACAAGGAGAAGACTGCATTCATCTGCCCGGTGGGGTTCTATGAATTTGAGCGTATGCCCCAGGGCATCTGTGGAGCACCCGCCACTTTCCAAAGAGTCATGGAACGGACTGTCGGGGATATGAACTTTTTGGAAGTGCTAGTATACTTGGATGATCTAATCATCTTTGGACAAACCATTGACGAGCACGAAGAGCGCCTCTTGAAAGTACTCGACAGGCTGAGAGAGGAGGGCCTAAAGATCTCCCTTGACAAGTGCCAATTTGGCAGGAGTTCTGTGAACTACGTAGGGCACATTGTGTCACAGGATGGAATATCCACTGATCCTTCCAAGATCGAGGCTGTTGTATCCTGGCCTCAGCCCCAGACGGTGACAGAGCTCAGATCTTTTCTAGGGTTTTGTGGCTATTATAGGCGTTTTGTAAAGGATTTTTCAAAGTTGTGTCGACCTCTCAATGAACTGCTGCAGGGGTATCCATCTTCTGCCAGTACTGCGAAGAAGAGAAACAAAAATTCACCTGTGAGTAACACCAAACCCTGTTACAAGTCCTCTGAACCGTTTGGATCCCGATGGACTTCTCAGTGTGATACAGCCTTCCAAACCCTGAAAAAGTGTCTAACTCAAGCTCCAGTGCTAGCCTTTGCGGATGCACAAAAGTCATATGTTTTGCACGTGGATGCGAGCATGGATGGACTTGGAGGAGTTCTGTATCAGGAACATGAGGAAGGATTACGCCCAGTCGCTTTTATCAGTCGCAGCCTTTCCCCTTCAGAGAGAAACTACCCAGCCCACAAACTGGAATTTTTAGCTCTGAAGTGGGCTGTTGTGGATAGACTGCACGACTATTTGTATGGTGTTCCATTTGAGGTTAGAACTGACAATAATCCTTTAACCTATATAATGAAGTCAGCGAAACTTGATGCGACAGGTCACCGTTGGCTGTCTGCTTTGACGACTTATACTTTTAGTTTGAAATACAGACCTGGCCGAACAAATGTCGATGCAGATGCATTATCTAGGCGTCCACATTCTCACCCAAGTGCTGATGATGAGTGGCAGGAAATTCCAGCTGCGGGCGTAAGGGCTCTTTGTCGCACTTTGTCTGCAGAGGGGAGAGCAGGGAATGTCTCTTACTCATGTGTGGTGCAACAGGCTGGGGCACATATGTCTGCTGTTCCTAAAGCTTTCTCTCATACTACTGAAGTGGCTGCAGAGCATTTACCCGTGCTTAGTCCAAGTGAGCTGCAAACGGCTCAGAGAAATGATTCGTTCCTCGGAGAAGTGTGGAAGGCTGTTTGTGATCAGAAACCTTTCAGTAACATCCAGAGCAGTCACCCAAAGATGAAGATTCTGAAACGAGAGTGGGGAAGATTGTCAGTAGATAATGGATTGCTTTACAGAACTGTTCGGCAGAGTGATCACAGGGTGAAACGACAGCTTGTACTGCCAAAACAATTCCACAGCACGGTGTTAAAGTCTTTGCATGACGAGATTGGACATCTAGGTTTCGAAAAGTCCTATGGCCTAGTTCGTGACCGATTTTACTGGCCACACATGAAGCGTGATGTCGAGGCTTACTGTAAGACATGTGAGCGCTGTATCAAAAGGAAAACATTGCCTCATAGGGCTGCTCCATTGTCTCACATGCAGAGTTCAGGACCCATGGACCTTGTGTGTATTGATTTTCTTTCCATCGAAGCCGATTCTCGTAATGTGTGTAATGTATTGGTGGTTACTGACCATTACACCCGTTACGCTCAAGCTTTTCCCACAAGGGACCAAAAAGCTTCTACAGTGGCAAAGACTTTGTGGGAAAAATATTTCATACATTATGGTCTTCCTACTCGAATACACTCAGACCAAGGCAGGGACTTTGAGAGCCAGTTAGTGTCTGACATGCTGACTATGCTAGGAGTGAAGAAGTCTAGAACCTCACCTTATCATCCGCAAGGAGATCCCCAGCCTGAAAGATTTAACAGGACCTTGTTGAATATGCTGGGCACCCTTGAGCCTAGTCAGAAAAGTAAATGGAGTCAGCACATAGCGCATCTAGTACATGCATATAACTGTACTTCCAACGAGGCTACTGGTTTCTCACCTTATTTTTTGATGTTCGGCAGAGAGGCTAGATTGCCTGTCGATATTTGTTTTGGTGTCTCTGCTGATAATACATCATCTGTGTCGTACTCGAAGTATGTGTCCAAGATGAAGCAGGAATTACAGGCAGCTTATCAGCTAGCTCAGGCTACCTCTGAGAAGATGAATCAGAGTAATAAAGCAAGGTATGATCAGAAGGTCCGCTACCATAGTCTGAATGTTGGTGATAGAGTTCTGATTCGAAACCTTGGCCTCAAAGGAAAACAAAAGCTTGCAGATAGGTGGAGTGCAAATCCCTATGTAGTGGAGAGTCAATTGTCTGGTATTCCAGTGTATCGTTTGAAGCCTGCTGATGGTAATGGACCAGCTAAAGTCATGCATCGAAATCATCTCTTGCCTTTAGGACAGGAAGTCAGGTTAAGTCCTCAGGTAGATCTTAGTCCTACTCCCTCACCTAGAGCTTTGAGGCGTAGGAGAACGAAAGAGAAGCGTAAAACTACTCAGTCAGAAAACTCACCTCTTGTAGTTGATGCCTTCCCACAAGAATGTAGTTCTTCAGATTCAGAATCTGAGTTTGGGTTTTATGCTGAGGATGTGGCAAACATTCCTTCTCGAGTGACAGAGGAGATACCAAGTGAAACTGCTGTACAAGCTATAGAAGGCTCAGAGTCTGGTGACGCTCACAGTGTTTCAGAAATACCAGTAATTCCATGTAGGAGTGAAATTTCTGATGGTCAGCTTGAAGCTGAAGATAGAAATACTGTAGTTGATGG
Organism: Garra rufa; assembly: GCF_049309525.1. Lineage (NCBI taxonomy): Eukaryota > Metazoa > Chordata > Actinopteri > Cypriniformes > Cyprinidae > Garra > Garra rufa. Next base: position 488,391 of record NW_027394277.1, on the reverse strand, counting down.
TATCATGACTGAAGCTCACGAGAGTACCTTACAGACTACTACTCCTACTGATACTGAAACTCAGCCAGAGATTGTACCTCCTGAAGTACGTAGATCAAGTAGGGAGAGGAGGCCTAATACCAGATTTACCTATGATAAGCTGGGTGTGCCATACATACAGTCTGTATCCTCTCGACACTGTGGTGTTAATGTAGCAGCAACTAAAGTGAGAGTTGCTGGGGGTTACAAGAGTTCACATGCTTGGTGGTGTAATCCAAATGCCTTGTGTAAAATATGTAACAACCAACCTGTACTTCTGCCTTATAACCAGATGGTTACCATTTAATCAGTGCGTAGTCATTTAGTAACCAGCATGGGGACATACTGGATTTTTGGTGGGGGGAGTGTGTAGGGACTCCTAAATTATACCTGTGTTTAATATGCTCTGTGTCAGAAATAATACAAAGTATTATAATGTATTTTCTATTATTGTATTTTTTCTTTATTTTGAAAGTTGATGCAACAATTATGTGATTTGCTTATATCCAATGAAAAGCATGTTTAATACAGGTGTATAATTACAAGCCAGTGACTGTTGAGCTTGAGGTTGCGTCATAACGTGAGTCACGTAATGAGGAAGAAGTATCGCACATGGAAAAAGAGTGTGCTGCCAGTGAGATCGGCTGTCTCTATTGAGAAAAGTGTATCATCATCCATTTGGAGACTACTATATTCATTGTAATATACGGCCCAAAGCATAGAGTGACGACGCTTGTTTATGTTATTTTCTTACGTGCAACTCATCTTTGTTTTCCGTGCTCCTGTGAGTCAATTAGTTATGCTGTGTGTGATAATAGCCTAGCGGCTATAGAGACGATTGCAGTCACGAACAGTAACTGTGTTTGAAGACTTATCAGCCATCTTTGTGGAGGACTTCGGAATTGCGTGCAGAACTGGACAGATCGTGTGTTTCATCACTGGACGTGGATCGTCTGATTTCATATCAAGTTCAAGATGGATCGTTAGGGGACGCTGAGTATTCGTGGTGTAAGGAACGTAATGTTGTTTCACTGTCAACTGGATGAACGTAAGTGACTTCATTTTCGTCTTGGATTACTTTAAATTGATCATCTGATTAATGTGCACCAACGTCCTGGGCCCCAACGATACGATCGATCGTACATTTGAACTGTTTGACTGACTCGCATACATTTGAACTGTTTGACTGACGTACATTTAACGGATCGTAAGATATGTAACGTGCATACAGTACTGAAAGACAATGTGTGTGGTTTGAACTGCGGTGTTTTCTCAAGTGTATAACGAATCTTGAAAGAGATATTGTTTTTTTATTATTATGGGGTTCTATAAGAAACAAAGTGTTTTAGTGGAATCGAGTTCTACATTGAGTTACAGTGTTCCAAAATAGAAATATAGCTAAGGTTGAAGAGGAGAGCGTAATAATTGGGAAAGAACAAGAATCGTTCTGAGACTACAAAAGAGATTTATATATTTTATTTAAAAGAAGCAATTCGAATAACATCAGGGAGAGTTGTTTGTCTGCTTTCCTTAAAGAGAACGTTGTTATTGGTTTCTTGATTTACTGGTACTACTTAATACATTCATGTAAAGAAAAATAAATCCATCTTTGTTACTTTTCTCTTTAACATTTGTATTGTTATATTTCCTTGAGTCTGGCAAATTAATTAATTTACTAAGTTCCAGAATTCTTGTGATTAGCAAGAAATTTAATTATTTAATTTATCTGTAGTAAAGGGATTGAGTAAAATTTGTACAAGAGGAAAAAATCCCTTACATTTCATTTGTTGTAAATAAAGAAAGAAAAGAAACACTCTACCGGCCTAATTCACTATCTAATTGCCGGGAATCCAGGACTCTTGTTAGAGAAATAAGTAAATTAACCCCTAGGGTTAAGAAAAGGGTTACATTTTTGGAGGCACCGCTGGGATACTGTGTTTTTCTATTTCCCTGTTTTACCAGTTTATTTCTCTTTTTCAGTTAGCAGTAGAAGGTAACCAGAATCAGTTTTAATTTTGTCTGTTTATTTTTTCTAGCAACCTGCCTTTAGTTTCAAAATATGGATCTCTCTCAGACTGTTCAGTGGAGTAGAGAGGAGAACATTAGCTCCTCACGTGCCATTGTGTTAAGCAATGTTCCTTTGGACGCTAGTAATGACACTATTGAGAAAGTATTAAACACAGTGAAGGTCTTTGGTCGTACTAAAATTTGTGGTCGCCGTGGTGACGTTACTGGCAAACAACTGTTTGTTTTAGTGGAGACTAGTACTGACCTTGATCCAAGTACTTTACCTCCTGAAATAGGTATTGAGCGGGAAGCTGGGCCCTGGCATGTTCACTTTGTGGGTGGTCTATCAGCCGATGACCCAGCTGCTGGCAGTGACCCCTTTCAGATTAAGTTGTTAGCCTTATTGCAGCAGGAGGGTAAGTCTATGGATGAAGTAAAGGCCATAGTAATGGGAGATCAGTCTCCTAAATCTGATATCAGTGTGGATCTAGTTAATGCAATAGGTAAATTAGTAGACAGATGTAATCAAACATCTACTGATGGACCTAGTTACCGAAAACTGAGGTTGTTCTCAGGCCTGAAGCCCGTTCCTCCAGGTGAGGAGGAATATGAAGTCTGGATGGAGCAGGCTGCACAAATGATCAGTGAATGGCAATGCACAGAGGCTGCCAAGAAACAACGCCTTGTTGAGAGTTTGCGGGGTCCTGCTGCTGATATTGTCAGGTTTTTGAAAGTGAGTAGCCCATCTGCAACTGCAAATGAGTACTTAGCTGCCCTTGAGACTGCATATGGAACTACGGAGAGTGGCCCTGACCTTATGGCTAGATTTCGTCACACTTATCAGGAAAATGGAGAGAAACTTTCAGCTTTCTTGTACCGCCTAGACAAACTTCTCCACAGAGCCTTGTTGAAGGGTGGGATTAATGCAGCCGGCATAAATGGAGCCAGAATGGAGCAGCTAATTAAGGGAGCACTTACCAATGATATGGTTGCGTTGCGAATCAGAATGACTCACACTTTGCAGAGTCCTCCATCTTTTTCACAGTTGATGAAGGAAATACGTGAGGAAGAACACTGGGTAGCTGCAAGAGAAAATGTTAAAGCTTCAGTCGCCACTGTCGTCTCTCCCCAGGCATCTGTGCCGTCTGAATTACAAAACCTAAAGAAGGAGGTTAAAGAGCTATCTACCCAGGTGAGTCAACTGTTGAACGTGGCTACTGTGACTTGTGCTTCTGATTTTGCTCCTCAGAAACCATCCAGTAAAAACCCTGGGAGTGTGAACCGAGACAACCCCCAAAAAGCTAAATCCACCCAGCCACCAGTGCCCGGGATCTTTTGCTACAAATGTGGTGAAGATGGACATAAGAAGTGGGAATGCAAAGCACCAGAGGACCTCAGGAAAGTTAATCAGAAGCTGATAAAGATGCATCGCTTGCAGGGAAACTGGGCAGGAGCTCAGTGAAGGAACGGCACGGGGCTCCTGAGACAACACGTTCCACTTGTGGTTCATTCATGCTTGATGCTGGTAAGCCAAAACTTCCTGAGGGGTTAGTAGGACCTGTCTCTGAAGTGCCAGTCCAGATAGAAGGTATCTACGCTAAAGCTCTTCTTGACAGCGGTTCGCAGGTTACTTTATTATACCGCAGTTTTTATGACACTTATCTGAAACACTTAGACCTTCAGCCTGTGGAAAACCTTGAGATTTGGGGTTTAAGCTCACATAAATACCCTTATGATGGATACCTGCCCCTCAGACTTGAGTTCACGGAAAGTGTAGCTGGAGTGCATCAAGTGATTGACACGCTTGCCATTGTATGCCCAGACCCTGTGAAACGGGAAGGAATAGCCATTTTGCTCGGGACAAACACTAGCTTAGTGAAGAAGCTGCTTGAGTCTTGCCGTCAACAAGCTGGTGAGAAATTTTTGAATGTGCTAACCATACATCCCGTAATCAGAGAAGCCTACGAGTCTATTCAACAGACGGATGTTTCACAGGATGACCCAGACAAGCATGGAACAGTTTGGTTCGTGAAGCATAACCCTGTTGTTCTGAAACCAAATCAAGTTTTGCAGCTTCCTGGTCTGCTTAAGTTTCCTGGTCAGATGACTGAATCTCTAGTGTTAGTAGACAGAGCAGCAGTTGGTGATACACACTCTGATGATCTAGAGGTGAGGCCTGAACTTCATTCAGCATCCGTTGTGTCCAGTCAGCGAGTCACAGTGACCGCCAGGAACATGTCTACAAAAGAAGTATGGGTGAAGCGAGGAACTCCTCTTGCCCATGTTTTTCCAGTATCCTTAGTGCCACAACTTCCTGCTAAACATCCACCTGAACAAAATACTTTGACACTTGCATCTTTTGATTTTGGAGATTCTCCAATGCCAGAGGAAGCAAAACAGAGCTTGTGTGAGAAAATGATGCAGAGAAAGGAAGTGTTTTCTCTACACGAGTGGGATGTGGGATGTTCAAAAAGCACCACTCATGAGATAAGGTTGCATGATTCACGCCCTTTCAGAGAAAGATCCCGCCGTCTTGCCCCTGCTGACTTGGAAGACGTGCGACTGCACCTCAGAGAATTGCAGAGTAGTGGCATTATATCAGAGTCCCGCAGCCCCTACGCTTCGCCCATTGTCGTGGTTCGCAAAAAGTCCGGGAAGGTTAGAATGTGTGTGGACTATCGGACGCTCAACCAAAGGACTACACCAGACCAGTATACTGTGCCCCGCATTGAGGATGCCCTCCATAGTCTTTCCGGAAGTAGATGGTTCAGTGTTCTCGACTTGAGGAGCGGATACTATCAAATACCCATGAGTGACGCCGACAAGGAGAAGACTGCATTCATCTGCCCGGTGGGGTTCTATGAATTTGAGCGTATGCCCCAGGGCATCTGTGGAGCACCCGCCACTTTCCAAAGAGTCATGGAACGGACTGTCGGGGATATGAACTTTTTGGAAGTGCTAGTATACTTGGATGATCTAATCATCTTTGGACAAACCATTGACGAGCACGAAGAGCGCCTCTTGAAAGTACTCGACAGGCTGAGAGAGGAGGGCCTAAAGATCTCCCTTGACAAGTGCCAATTTGGCAGGAGTTCTGTGAACTACGTAGGGCACATTGTGTCACAGGATGGAATATCCACTGATCCTTCCAAGATCGAGGCTGTTGTATCCTGGCCTCAGCCCCAGACGGTGACAGAGCTCAGATCTTTTCTAGGGTTTTGTGGCTATTATAGGCGTTTTGTAAAGGATTTTTCAAAGTTGTGTCGACCTCTCAATGAACTGCTGCAGGGGTATCCATCTTCTGCCAGTACTGCGAAGAAGAGAAACAAAAATTCACCTGTGAGTAACACCAAACCCTGTTACAAGTCCTCTGAACCGTTTGGATCCCGATGGACTTCTCAGTGTGATACAGCCTTCCAAACCCTGAAAAAGTGTCTAACTCAAGCTCCAGTGCTAGCCTTTGCGGATGCACAAAAGTCATATGTTTTGCACGTGGATGCGAGCATGGATGGACTTGGAGGAGTTCTGTATCAGGAACATGAGGAAGGATTACGCCCAGTCGCTTTTATCAGTCGCAGCCTTTCCCCTTCAGAGAGAAACTACCCAGCCCACAAACTGGAATTTTTAGCTCTGAAGTGGGCTGTTGTGGATAGACTGCACGACTATTTGTATGGTGTTCCATTTGAGGTTAGAACTGACAATAATCCTTTAACCTATATAATGAAGTCAGCGAAACTTGATGCGACAGGTCACCGTTGGCTGTCTGCTTTGACGACTTATACTTTTAGTTTGAAATACAGACCTGGCCGAACAAATGTCGATGCAGATGCATTATCTAGGCGTCCACATTCTCACCCAAGTGCTGATGATGAGTGGCAGGAAATTCCAGCTGCGGGCGTAAGGGCTCTTTGTCGCACTTTGTCTGCAGAGGGGAGAGCAGGGAATGTCTCTTACTCATGTGTGGTGCAACAGGCTGGGGCACATATGTCTGCTGTTCCTAAAGCTTTCTCTCATACTACTGAAGTGGCTGCAGAGCATTTACCCGTGCTTAGTCCAAGTGAGCTGCAAACGGCTCAGAGAAATGATTCGTTCCTCGGAGAAGTGTGGAAGGCTGTTTGTGATCAGAAACCTTTCAGTAACATCCAGAGCAGTCACCCAAAGATGAAGATTCTGAAACGAGAGTGGGGAAGATTGTCAGTAGATAATGGATTGCTTTACAGAACTGTTCGGCAGAGTGATCACAGGGTGAAACGACAGCTTGTACTGCCAAAACAATTCCACAGCACGGTGTTAAAGTCTTTGCATGACGAGATTGGACATCTAGGTTTCGAAAAGTCCTATGGCCTAGTTCGTGACCGATTTTACTGGCCACACATGAAGCGTGATGTCGAGGCTTACTGTAAGACATGTGAGCGCTGTATCAAAAGGAAAACATTGCCTCATAGGGCTGCTCCATTGTCTCACATGCAGAGTTCAGGACCCATGGACCTTGTGTGTATTGATTTTCTTTCCATCGAAGCCGATTCTCGTAATGTGTGTAATGTATTGGTGGTTACTGACCATTACACCCGTTACGCTCAAGCTTTTCCCACAAGGGACCAAAAAGCTTCTACAGTGGCAAAGACTTTGTGGGAAAAATATTTCATACATTATGGTCTTCCTACTCGAATACACTCAGACCAAGGCAGGGACTTTGAGAGCCAGTTAGTGTCTGACATGCTGACTATGCTAGGAGTGAAGAAGTCTAGAACCTCACCTTATCATCCGCAAGGAGATCCCCAGCCTGAAAGATTTAACCCTCTGGGGTTCTTCCCCGACCAGTCACACTCAGGGCCCTGAAAATCATTATTTCCTTTTTTTCAGTAAAATCAATCAAATGTATTTTTGTTCAATAATATTTTTTCTTTTTTTCTGTCGTGTTTTGACAGAATTTTATGATAATAATTAATATTTATGCTACAATTATGATCTATTTTTTGCCATTGAATATAATAGAATTTTTTTTAATATATATAATTTTTATTCTTTTTTAATTAATGCTGTATTTTAGTTTAAAGTAGATACCTGGCCTATAGAAAATAATTTTTTGAAGTCGGATTTGTGCCATCTGGTGGCGTAGTGAGCATAATTACCAGGCAATATCCTATTTTAACCACTAGATGGATGTAATGCTCTCTATAGAAGGATTTGTGAATTCTAGTTGTTTTTGCACATATTTGCCAATGCCTTTTCAGGTTGTGGATTTTATTATATAAAATTAGATTATCAAAGACTATTTTTTTATTATTTACCAAGTTTTTTGTTTGTTTGATTGGTTTAACTGGTAATTTGAAGTGCCAGTTTTACTTTATAATACAGTCAAACCAGAACATTGCATTAGAAAGAGAAACAATGGAAAGCATTTTGTTACCCATTGTTTTAATTCTAACTGAATAAAAATGCTGTTCTTTCAGTCATACCATTTTTTTTTATTTTGTAACCTTTTTATAATGAACATTTTGATTTAAATAATTTTTTGTAAAATTCAATAAACAATAACTCTTATTTAGCACAGGAATTATGAACAGCAACAGCATGGGCAACAAAATAACAGCAAAAGTATAATTATCAAACATTAAATGGAAAATAGAGAAATAAAAATATTTTAAATATCATCCTAACCCTATTTACATTTTATGTGCATTCTTTTTTTACATATTCAATGAACAGTAACTCTTATTCAAAAGGCAACAGCAATTATGAACATAAATCTAAAATAACAGAAAAGTATAACAATTGTCAAATAGTAAATAAAAAAATAGAGGAAAAAAAAGTTTTTTTTAAATATCATTCTAACTATAATTACATATTATTTACATACTAATTGTGATTACAGATCAGGTTGTGACAAATCACAACAGAGTGTCTCCATATAGCACTTTGAGCAAATGATGCTTGTTTTGAAATCTTTTTTCCGTGTGTGTGTGTGTGTGTGTGTGTGTGTGTGTGTGTGTGTGTGTGTGTGTGTGTGTGTGTGTGACATGGTGTGTGACTTTTGGATTTTGGATCCAATGTCTCCCTTTTATTTGATTCATAGTCTCACATTCCTCTGTTACAGTCTCACCAATCTCATATTTCCCTGTGTGTGTGTGTGTGTGTGTGTGTGTGTGTGTGTGTGTGTGTGTGTGTGTGTGTGTGTCTGTGTGTCTATTTTGGAACTCTGATGGCTTACAGTCTCATGCTTTCTTTGCTTTGTGCTTTATTTCTTACATTGATTGCCTCTATTTCACACATTTCCCAAAATTAGCTTTTGAAATGACACACATTCATTTGTGTGTGCGTGTGTTTTTGTGTGTATAAGTGTGTGTGTGTGTGAGTGTATTGTAGTGTTTTGCACTCTTGATGTTTTAGAGAGTCACCCCTTCACAGTTGTGTGCTTTTTTTCTGGATTGTGGCTGATTTGTAGATTGTATGCACAAAAAAACTCTGTATTTTCATATTTTTGCCAATTTCCCATTCATTTCCTATGGCCGGTCATTTTGACCCGAAGACCCCGAGTGTGACTATTTTTTTTACGACCACTTAGACTTTTCCAATCCTGTCCCCAATTTTTTTGTGTGTTCATATACCAAGTACCATAAAAGTCACCAGGTTTCATACCATTCCGATGAAGCTACGATTTTTAAAAATTTTTTATTTAAAAAATTCCGGTCAAAAGTGACCGAAGAACCCCAGAGGGTTAACAGGACCTTGTTGAATATGCTGGGCACCCTTGAGCCTAGTCAGAAAAGTAAATGGAGTCAGCACATAGCGCATCTAGTACATGCATATAACTGTACTTCCAACGAGGCTACTGGTTTCTCACCTTATTTTTTGATGTTCGGCAGAGAGGCTAGATTGCCTGTCGATATTTGTTTTGGTGTCTCTGCTGATAATACATCATCTGTGTCGTACTCGAAGTATGTGTCCAAGATGAAGCAGGAATTACAGGCAGCTTATCAGCTAGCTCAGGCTACCTCTGAGAAGATGAATCAGAGTAATAAAGCAAGGTATGATCAGAAGGTCCGCTACCATAGTCTGAATGTTGGTGATAGAGTTCTGATTCGAAACCTTGGCCTCAAAGGAAAACAAAAGCTTGCAGATAGGTGGAGTGCAAATCCCTATGTAGTGGAGAGTCAATTGTCTGGTATTCCAGTGTATCGTTTGAAGCCTGCTGATGGTAATGGACCAGCTAAAGTCATGCATCGAAATCATCTCTTGCCTTTAGGACAGGAAGTCAGGTTAAGTCCTCAGGTAGATCTTAGTCCTACTCCCTCACCTAGAGCTTTGAGGCGTAGGAGAATGAAAGAGAAGCGTAAAACTACTCAGTCAGAAAACTCACCTCTTGTAGTTGATGCCTTCCCACAAGAATGTAGTTCTTCAGATTCAGAATCTGAGTTTGGGTTTTATGCTGAGGATGTGGCAAACATTCCTTCTCGAGTGACAGAGGAGATACCAAGTGAAACTGCTGTACAAGCTATAGAAGGCTCAGAGTCTGGTGACGCTCACAGTGTTTCAGAAATACCAGTAATTCCATGTAGGAGTGAAATTTCTGATGGTCAGCTTGAAGCTGAAGATAGAAATACTGTAGTTGATGGTATCATGACTGAAGCTCACGAGAGTACCTTACAGACTACTACTCCTACTGATACTGAAACTCAGCCAGAGATTGTACCTCCTGAAGTACGTAGATCAAGTAGGGAGAGGAGGCCTAATACCAGATTTACCTATGATAAGCTGGGTGTGCCATACATACAGTCTGTATCCTCTCGACACTGTGGTGTTAATGTAGCAGCAACTAAAGTGAGAGTTGCTGGGGGTTACAAGAGTTCACATGCTTGGTGGTGTAATCCAAATGCCTTGTGTAAAATATGTAACAACCAACCTGTACTTCTGCCTTATAACCAGATGGTTACCATTTAATCAGTGCGTAGTCATTTAGTAACCAGCATGGGGACATACTGGATTTTTGGTGGGGGGAGTGTGTAGGGACTCCTAAATTATACCTGTGTTTAATATGCTCTGTGTCAGAAATAATACAAAGTATTATAATGTATTTTCTATTATTGTATTTTTTCTTTATTTTGAAAGTTGATGCAACAATTATGTGATTTGCTTATATCCAATGAAAAGCATGTTTAATACAGGTGTATAATTACAAGCCAGTGACTGTTGAGCTTGAGGTTGCGTCATAACGTGAGTCACGTAATGAGGAAGAAGTATCGCACATGGAAAAAGAGTGTGCTGCCAGTGAGATCGGCTGTCTCTATTGAGAAAAGTGTATCATCATCCATTTGGAGACTACTATATTCATTGTAATATACGGCCCAAAGCATAGAGTGACGACGCTTGTTTATGTTATTTTCTTACGTGCAACTCATCTTTGTTTTCCGTGCTCCTGTGAGTCAATTAGTTATGCTGTGTGTGATAATAGCCTAGCGGCTATAGAGACGATTGCAGTCACGAACAGTAACTGTGTTTGAAGACTTATCAGCCATCTTTGTGGAGGACTTCGGAATTGCGTGCAGAACTGGACAGATCGTGTGTTTCATCACTGGACGTGGATCGTCTGATTTCATATCAAGTTCAAGATGGATCGTTAGGGGACGCTGAGTATTCGTGGTGTAAGGAACGTAATGTTGTTTCACTGTCAACTGGATGAACGTAAGTGACTTCATTTTCGTCTTGGATTACTTTAAATTGATCATCTGATTAATGTGCACCAACGTCCTGGGCCCCAACGATACGATCGATCGTACATTTGAACTGTTTGACTGACTCGCATACATTTGAACTGTTTGACTGACGTACATTTAACGGATCGTAAGATATGTAACGTGCATACAGTACTGAAAGACAATGTGTGTGGTTTGAACTGCGGTGTTTTCTCAAGTGTATAACGAATCTTGAAAGAGATATTGTTTTTTTATTATTATGGGGTTCTATAAGAAACAAAGTGTTTTAGTGGAATCGAGTTCTACATTGAGTTACAGTGTTCCAAAATAGAAATATAGCTAAGGTTGAAGAGGAGAGCGTAATAATTGGGAAAGAACAAGAATCGTTCTGAGACTACAAAAGAGATTTATATATTTTATTTAAAAGAAGCAATTCGAATAACATCAGGGAGAGTTGTTTGTCTGCTTTCCTTAAAGAGAACGTTGTTATTGGTTTCTTGATTTACTGGTACTACTTAATACATTCATGTAAAGAAAAATAAATCCATCTTTGTTACTTTTCTCTTTAACATTTGTATTGTTATATTTCCTTGAGTCTGGCAAATTAATTAATTTACTAAGTTCCAGAATTCTTGTGATTAGCAAGAAATTTAATTATTTAATTTATCTGTAGTAAAGGGATTGAGTAAAATTTGTACAAGAGGAAAAAATCCCTTACATTTCATTTGTTGTAAATAAAGAAAGAAAAGAAACACTCTACCGGCCTAATTCACTATCTAATTGCCGGGAATCCAGGACTCTTGTTAGAGAAATAAGTAAATTAACCCCTAGGGTTAAGAAAAGGGTTACACATGCACAGACTGCAAATTTAAAGTTGGACCGAGATTCAGCTTGCATTGCCTGAACCAACTTTGTTCTGCGCTGAAACGCTGTTTTCTGACATTACAGGGTCAAACTTCAAAAATGATGCAAAACACTTCTAACACCTTCAGATATGTTTCTCTGTGTTGCAAAATAGGTTTTATTTATGCACAGACTGCAATTTTAAAGTTTGACCGAGATTCAGCTTGCATTGCTTGAACCAAGTTTGTTCTGCACTGAAACGCTGTTTTCTGACATTTCAGGGTCAAACTTCAAAAATCATGCAAAACACTTCTAACACCTTCAGATATGTTTCTCTGTGTTGCAAAATAGGTTTTATTCATGCACAGACTGCAAATTTAAAGTTGGACCGAGATTCAGCTTGCATTGCCTGAACCAACTTTGTTCTGCGCTGAAACGCTGTTTTCTGACATTACAGGGTCAAACTTCAAAAATCATGCAAAACACTTCTAACACCTTCAGATATGTTTCTCTGTGTTGCAAAATAGGTTTTATTCATGCACAGACTGCAAATTTAAAGTTGGACCGAGATTCAGCTTGCATTGCCTGAACCAACTTTGTTCTGCGCTGAAACGCTGTTCCCTTTCGATACTTTCACTCGTACTGCGTCTGTAAAGACGCTTATGGGAAAAGCTCCTTTTCTCCTGAGACTGAAGCATTTCAATAACGCAGTGTAACTGCACGGCCATTGGTTCGTGCAGTGTTAAAGAAACGAACCAATGGCTCGGCAGCGGAGATGCACAAACCTATGGCGATGATTCGCGCCCGATCGCGCCAAAAGGGGCGGAGCATCTGGCTATATAAGCGAGCATTTCGCCATAGGGAACTCAGATCCTTCTTCTTCAGCGACGACTTCTGATCTTCGCAGAGACTGACTACGCAGACTTCGCTCAAGCAAGCCTCTTCTTCGCCGTTGACGAGCCTCGCAGCGGATCTTCACTGCTCGGCGGATTGACGCTCCGGAGCTGATTCCCTGCTGCTATCCGGCGAACATCTAAAAGAGCAAATTAAGAGCAAATTTCTACGGCGTTGTTTCAAATGCCACGGCGTTTTTGTCGCTCGTGCAGAGCCCCTCTGCACGCCGCTGACACTCACGCTGAGTGCGTCTCGTGCCTGGGTCACGCCCACGCTGAGGCTGCGCTCAATGAGACGGAATGTTCCCACTGCGGGAATATGAGTCTCACTTCCCTCCGCTCGCGGCTAGCTTTCTTTTCAGAGAGCGACGCCGCTTCTCGCGCCCTCCCGCTTACTTCCTCGCAAGAGCCTGCTAGGAAGAAGCAGCGGGGCAAGAGATCTAAGAGCGTGGTGACAGGCGAGCTCACGCCGGCTCAGACCCCGCGTGCCTCGCCTTCACCACATGGAGAGGAATCGCCAGTTCTCTTCCTGCATCCTGACCAGCGTCCCTCTGCGGCTGCGAGCGATCTGGTCTCCTTCGGAGGAAGTGAATGCGAGGATGACAGCATGTCATTGGCCGCATCTGACGCAGAGGAGTTGTCGGGCTCTTCCCATGACCCCGCCCCCTTGCCGTCTGCGCAACCCAGCGCCGCCAGCGCCGGTATGGACGCCGAACTGTTCCGCGTCCTATCTAAAGCTGTTGAGGAGCTGGATCTTCAATGGTCTCCTCCCGAGGAGCCCTCTAGGAGCCGGTTGGACGAATGGTTTCTGCCGGGGCGCCGCCAGGCCCCTCGTCAGCGAGCTTCACCATTCTTCCCCGAAGTCCACGACGAAATCTCTAAGTCCTGGCGTGCTCCATACTCCGCCCGCCTTCATACTTCCTCTTCTGCTGCCCTCACCACGGTCGATGGCGCTGAGGAAAAGGGCTACGAGAAGCTGCCCCCGCTGGACGAGTCAGTTGCTGCGCACCTTTGCCCGCCCACCGCTATCGGTTGGAAGGCGAGGGCGTCACACCCGTCTAAGCCTTGCAGAACGACCTCTACCCTCGCTGGACGAGCGTATTCGTCTGCTGGACAGGCAGCTTCAGCGCTTCACTCTATGGCGGTACTCCAGGTGTACCAAGCAAAGCTCCTCCGCGGTCTGGACGAGTTGAACCTGGACGATTCCCCGCTCAGAGAGATACGTAGCGCTACGGATTTGGCGTTACGCGCCACGAAGATGACGGCTCAGGCGATCGGGCGATCGATGGCCAGTTTAGTGGTGCTGGAGCGCCACTTGTGGCTTAACTTGACGGAGATCAAGGACGCGGATAAGGTCGCCTTCCTTGACTCCCCCATCTCGCCGACCGGCCTGTTCGGCCCAGCTGTCGAGGGTTTCGCGGAGCGCTTCACCGCGGCGCAGAAATCGTCCCAAGCCATGCGACATTTCCTGCCCAAACGCTCGAGCTCTGCAACGGCTCCTAGTCGCCCCAAGCCGGCGCCGACTCAGCAGCCTGCGAAAGCCACGCCCCCAGCTGCGCAACCAGCGCCTCAGACGGAGCTCCGTCCTCGGTCACGCCCAGCCAAGCGCTTTCCCTTCCCTAAGCGTCAGGGACCTCGGCCAAGAGTGGTGCTGGACCAGGCGCCGCCAGCGTCTTCCTGATCTCAACAGCAGGAAGAGGGAGGGGCCAAGTCTCGCAGCAGCCGGACCAGCCCCCAAAGTGCCTCTTTTAAGCCCTTCTACACTCCGTTCTGTTCCGGGTGTAAGGGAACTTATGTTTGTAAAAAATGTAGCTGTAACTCACGGGCCCTTTATATCAGCGCCCTTACAGCAAACCGCTGTGATAGCGGGAAAAATAAAAAACAAACATTTTCAAGAAAAGAGCAAATTTCCTCTTCCAATGCTTTCAGACAGCATACAGCTGTGCGAACCATTGCAGCCCCTAGCGACACGATCCGCGGCATGGCAAGCCATCCCCGGAGTGTCAAAATGGGTTTTGGGTATAATAGAACGAGGCTATGTACTCCAGTTCGCTCGAAGACCTCCTCGCTTTCATGGTGTGATCACCACCTCAGTTCGCAGCAAAGACGCAGACGTCTTGCGATTAGAGGTAAAGAATCTGTTGGCCAAGGGCGCCGTGGAAACGGTCCCCCCAACACAGAGCGAGTCAGGTTTTTACAGCCGTTACTTCCTCGTCCCAAAGAAGGATGGCGGTCTACGCCCCATCCTCGACCTCAGACAGCTGAATCGCGCCCTCATGAGACGGCCGTTCAGAATGCTTACACTAAAACAGATCCTCTCGCAGATACGCAAAGGGGACTGGTTTTGTTCACTGGATCTGAAGGATGCATACTTCCACATTCAGATCGCCCCCCATCACAGGCAATTCTTGAGATTCGCCTTCGAGGGAGTGGCATATCAATATACAGTCCTTCCGTTCGGACTGTCGTTAGCCCCTCGCACGTTTACAAAGTGCATGGACGCAGCACTTTCCCCTCTGAGACAGATGGGAATCCGCGTCCTGAACTATCTGGACGACTGGCTCATCCTAGCCCAGTCAGAGAGCGAGCTAACACACCACAGAGCCTTAATCCTCAGCCACTTAGAGTGCCTAGGACTCAAGGTCAATTTTGCCAAGAGCGTGCTGTCTCCCAGCCAACGCATTGCGTTCCTGGGAGCAGTTTTCGACTCACGTCAAATGAAGGCAGCAGTTGCGCCGCAGAGAGCCCAAGCCATTCGCAGGCTCGCGGCTTCCTTCAAAATAGGAGCCCTTCGCCCTCTCAAGGTTTTTCAGAAGATGCTCGGCCTTATGGCCTCAGCATCTCCAGTACTTCAGTTGGGTCTGCTTCAAATGCGCCCCCTGCAGTTCTGGTTGAAACCAAAGGTTCCTCCTCAAGCGTGGCGTTTGGGACGCCAGCGCATCAAGGTAGATCGGGCCTGTATAGCAGCCCTGGCTCCTTGGAGGTGCGCTCAATGGATGGAACAGGGCGTTCCCCTGGACTTGGTGGTCAGAAGGAAAGCGGTCTCGACAGACGCCTCCAACTTAGGTTGGGGGGCGCTGTGCGACGGCCAGCCTGCTTTCGGCCTATGGTCGAAAGCAGAGAGTCGCCTTCACATCAACTGCTTGGAAATGCTAGCAGTATGTTTAGGCCTTCACACCCTTCTACCTGCGCTGAAGGGTCACCATGTCTTAGTCCGTTCGGACAGCATGACAGTGGTGTCCTTCATAAATCACCAAGGGGGCCTCTCGTCGAGACGTCTATTTACGATGGTAGAACGTCTCCTGAAATGGGCTCAGCTGCACTTCCGCTCTCTAAGAGCGACGCATGTGCCAGGCAAACTGAACCAGGGAGCAGACATGTTGTCTCGGAGCAACGTCTCCTCAGACGAATGGACGCTTCACCCTCACACGGTTCAGCAAATATGGGCTGTCTTTGGCAGGGCGCGAGTAGATCTTTTCGCCTCAAAAGACAATCATCACTGCCCAATTTATTTTTCGAAGGAACAGGACGCATTGACCCAAGAATGGCCCAATCTCCTGTTATACGCATTCCCTCCTATCGCTCTGCTGCCACAGGTCATCAGGCGAGTGCGGGAACAGAAACTCAAAGTCCTGTTAGTGGCTCCATTCTGGCAGAACCAGCATTGGTTTCCAGATCTTCCCAGGCTGCTCTCAAGAGCACCATGGGCCGTGCCACTGAGACGAGATCTCTTAACACAGGCGAACAGAACGATATGGCACCCCCAACCGGAATTGTGGGCGCTACACGTTTGGGCTCTAGACGGGAGCCTTTAAGTCTCCCTGAGTCGGTTTTGAGTACTATTTCACAGGCTAGAGCACCCTCTACGAGGCGGCTCTACGATCTCAAGTGGTCTGTCTTTTCCGCCTGGTGTTCCACCCGTGGTACGGACCCAATTTTATGTGACATATCTGTGATATTGTCCTTCTTGCAAGAGCTGTTGGATAAGGGGAGATCCCCTTCCACGCTCAAGGTCTATGTTGCAGCTATAGCGGTATTCCATGACCTTGTAAACGGTCAATCTGTGGGAAGGAACGACTTGGTTGGATTAATCCCCCTCGCCCCATTACGGTTCCGTCTTGGGACTTACCCACAGTGTTGAGGGCCCTGAAGGGCCCTCCCTTCGAACCGCTTCAGTCCATAGGCCTTCGCCCCCTGACGTTGAAGACTGCCCTGCTATTGGCATTAGCATCAGTCAAACGCATGGGTGATTTACAGGCGCTCTCTGTGAGCCCCGTTTGCTTGGAATTCGGGCAAAATGACTCTAAGGTCATCCTGAAGCCAAAGCATGGGTATGTTCCCAAAAGTCTCTCTACACCCTTTAGAGACCAGATTATTTCCCTTTTGGCTCTTCCTCCTACGGAGCAAGACCAGGGATTTAACCCTCTCTGCCCTGTCAGGGCTCTGAGATGTTATATAGAGCGTTCTGCCCCTTTTAGGCAGTCAGAACAGCTGTTTGTATGTTTTGGTGGCCGCACCAAGGGGTGTTCGGTCACAAAACAGAGATTATCCAAATGGATTGTGGAAGCCATCACGCTGGCTTACTCCTCTTTGGGCCTACAATGTCCCATGGGAGTAAGGGCCCATTCGACGAGGGGCATCGCCTCGTCTTGGGCGTGGTCTAGTGGGGTTTCCATTGCAGAGATTTGTGCGGCGGCAGGCTGGGCCTCACCGTCCACATTTGCTAGATTCTATAACTTGGACGTTCCAGTCTTACAGACTCGGGTCCTTTCCACATAGTGGTATGTTTTACCAGTATGTTATATATAGTGCGTCTTGGCCTCTGTGGAGCTCCAAGTGTACTTATTCCTTGGAACGGATGTTTATCAGGTTATCTGATCGAACAAATTGGCCCTTATTAGCCCTTTAGTGCTAGGGTCATGTCAGTCGTTCCTCTACCTTAGCAACGGCGGGATTGTACTGGTTCCCCATAAGCGTCTTTACAGACGCAGTACGAGTGAAAGTATCGAAAGGGAACGTACTCGGTTACTTTCGTAACCTCGGTTCCCTGAGATACGGGAACGAGTACTGCGTTGCTGGCCGTGCTAGGTAGCTGCACGACTCAGTCGTCGCTTCAGTCGAAGTACCTGAGTTCCCTATGGCGAAATGCTCGCTTATATAGCCAGATGCTCCGCCCCTTTTGGCGCGATCGGGCGCGAATCATCGCCATAGGTTTGTGCATCTCCGCTGCCGAGCCATTGGTTCGTTTCTTTAACACTGCACGAACCAATGGCCGTGCAGTTACACTGCGTTATTGAAATGCTTCAGTCTCAGGAGAAAAGGAGCTTTTCCCATAAGCGTCTTTACAGACGCAGTACTCGTTCCCGTATCTCAGGGAACCGAGGTTACGAAAGTAACCGAGTACGTTTTCTGACATTACAGGGTCAAACTTCAAAAATGATGCAAAACACTTCTAACACCTTCAGATATGTTTTGTGCTCTGTGTTGCAAAATAGGTTTTATTCATGCACAGACTGCAAATTTAAAGTTGGACATAGATTCAGCTTGCATTGCCTGAACCAACTTTGTTCTGCGCTGAAACGCTGTTTTCTGACATTTCAGGGTCAAACTTCAAAAATCATGCAAAACACTTCTAACACCTTCAGATATGTTTCTCTGTGTTGCAAAATAGGTTTTATTTATGCACAGACTGCAATTTTAAAGTTTGACCGAGATTCAGCTTGCATTACTTGAACCAACTTTGTTCTGCGCTGAAACGCTGTTTTCTGACATTACAGGGTCAAACTTCAAAAATCATGCAAAACACTTCTAACACCTTCAGATATGTTTCTCTGTGTTGCAAAATAGGTTTTATTTATGCACAGACTGCAATTTTAAAGTTTGACCGAGATTCAGCTTGCATTACTTGAACCAAGTTTGTTCTGCACTGAAACGCTGTTTTCTGACATTACAGGGTCAAACTTCAAAAATCATGCAAAACACTTCTAATACCTTCAGATATGTTTCTCTGTGTTGCAAAATAGGTTTTATTCATGCACAGACTGCAAATTTAAAGTTGGACCGAGATTCAGCTTGCATTGCCTGAACCAACTTTGTTCTGCGCTGAAACGCTGTTTTCTGACATTTCAGGGTCAAACTTCAAAAATCATGCAAAACACTTCTAACACCTTCAGATATGTTTCTCTGTGTTGCAAAATAGGTTTTATTCATGCACAGACTGCAAATTTAAAGTTTGACCGAGATTCAGCTTGCATTGCTTGAACCAAGTTTGTTCTGCACTGAAACGCTGTTTTCTGACATTTCAGGGTCAAACTTCAAAAATCATGCAAAACACTTCTAACACCTTCAGATATGTTTCTCTGTGTTGCAAAATAGGTTTTATTCATGCACAGACTGCAAATTTAAAGTTGGACCGAGATTCAGCTTGCATTGCCTGAACCAACTTTGTTCTGCGCTGAAACGCTGTTTTCTGACATTTCAGGGTCAAACTTCAAAAATCATGCAAAACACTTCTAACACCTTCAGATATGTTTCTCTGTGTTGCAAAATAGGTTTTATTCATGCACAGACTGCAAATTTAAAGTTGGACCGAGATTCAGCTTGCATTGCCTGAACCAACTTTGTTCTGCGCTGAAACGCTGTTTTCTGACATTACAGGGTCAAACTTCAAAAATGATGCAAAACACTTCTAACACCTTCAGATATGTTTCTCTGTGTTGCAAAATAGGTTTTATTTATGCACAGACTGCAATTTTAAAGTTTGACCGAGATTCAGCTTGCATTGCTTGAACCAAGTTTGTTCTGCACTGAAACGCTGTTTTCTGACATTTCAGGGTCAAACTTCAAAAATCATGCAAAACACTTCTAACACCTTCAGATATGTTTCTCTGTGTTGCAAAATAGGTTTTATTCATGCACAGACTGCAAATTTAAAGTTGGACCGAGATTCAGCTTGCATTGCCTGAACCAACTTTGTTCTGCGCTGAAACGCTGTTTTCTGACATTACAGGGTCAAACTTCAAAAATGATGCAAAACACTTCTAACACCTTCAGATATGTTTCTCTGTGTTGCAAAATAGGTTTTATTTATGCACAGACTGCAATTTTAAAGTTTGACCGAGATTCAGCTTGCATTGCTTGAACCAAGTTTGTTCTGCGCTGAAACGCTGTTTTCTGACATTACAGGGTCAAACTTCAAAAATCATGCAAAACACTTCTAACACCTTCAGATATGTTTCTCTGTGTTGCAAAATAGGTTTTATTCATGCACAGACTGCAAATTTAAAGTTGGACCGAGATTCAGCTTGCATTGCCTGAAGCAACTTTGTTCTGCGCTGAAACGCTGTTTTCTGACATTACAGGGTCAAACTTCAAAAATGATGCAAAACACTTCTAACACCTTCAGATATGTTTCTCTGTGTTGCAAAATAGGTTTTATTCATGCACAGACTGCAAATTTAAAGTTGGACATAGATTCAGCTTGCATTGCCTGAACCAACTTTGTTCTGCGCTGAAACGCTGTTTTCTGACATTTCAGGGTCAAACTTCAAAAATCATGCAAAACACTTCTAACACCTTCAGATATGTTTCTCTGTGTTGCAAAATAGGTTTTATTTATGCACAGACTGCAATTTTAAAGTTTGACCGAGATTCAGCTTGCATTACTTGAACGAAGTTTGTTCTGCACTGAAACGCTGTTTTCTGACATTACAGGGTCAAACTTCAAAAATCATGCAAAACACTTCTAATACCTTCAGATATGTTTCTCTGTGTTGCAAAATAGGTTTTATTCATGCACAGACTGCAAATTTAAAGTTGGACCGAGATTCAGCTTGCATTGCCTGAACCAACTTTGTTCTGCGCTGAAACGCTGTTTTCTGACATTTCAGGGTCAAACTTCAAAAATCATGCAAAACACTTCTAACACCTTCAGATATGTTTCTCTGTGTTGCAAAATAGGTTTTATTTATGCACAGACTGCAATTTTAAAGTTTGACCGAGATTCAGCTTGCATTACTTGAACGAAGTTTGTTCTGCACTGAAACGCTGTTTTCTGACATTACAGGGTCAAACTTCAAAAATCATGCAAAACACTTCTAATACCTTCAGATATGTTTCTCTGTGTTGCAAAATAGGTTTTATTTATGCACAGACTGCAATTTTAAAGTTTGACCGAGATTCAGCTTGCATTGCTTGAACCAAGTTTGTTCTGCACTGAAACGCTGTTTTCTTACATTTCAGGGTCAAACTTCAAAAATCATGCAAAACACTTCTAACACCTTCAGATATGTTTCTCTGTGTTGCAAAATAGGTTTTATTCATGCACAGACTGCAAATTTAAAGTTGGACCGAGATTCAGCTTGCATTGCCTGAACCAACTTTGTTCTGCGCTGAAACGCTGTTTTCTGACATTACAGGGTCAAACTTCAAAAATCATGCAAAACACTTCTAACACCTTCAGATATGTTTCTCTGTGTTGCAAAATAGGTTTTATTCATGCACAGACTGCAAATTTAAAGTTGGACCGAGATTCAGCTTGCATTGCCTGAACCAACTTTGTTCTGCGCTGAAACGCTGTTTTCTGACATTACAGGGTCAAACTTCAAAAATGATGCAAAACACTTCTAACACCTTCAGATATGTTTCTCTGTGTTGCAAAATAGGTTTTATTTATGCACAGACTGCAATTTTAAAGTTTGACCGAGATTCAGCTTGCATTGCTTGAACCAAGTTTGTTCTGCACTGAAACGCTGTTTTCTGACATTTCAGGGTCAAACTTCAAAAATCATGCAAAACACTTCTAACACCTTCAGATATGTTTCTCTGTGTTGCAAAATAGGTTTTATTCATGCACAGACTGCAAATTTAAAGTTGGACCGAGATTCAGCTTGCATTGCCTGAACCAACTTTGTTCTGCGCTGAAACGCTGTTTTCTGACATTACAGGGTCAAACTTCAAAAATGATGCAAAACACTTCTAACACCTTCAGATATGTTTCTCTGTGTTGCAAAATAGGTTTTATTTATGCACAGACTGCAATTTTAAAGTTTGACCGAGATTCAGCTTGCATTGCTTGAACCAAGTTTGTTCTGCACTGAAACGCTGTTTTCTGACATTTCAGGGTCAAACTTCAAAAATCATGCAAAACACTTCTAACACCTTCAGATATGTTTCTCTGTGTTGCAAAATAGGTTTTATTCATGCACAGACTGCAAATTTAAAGTTGGACCGAGATTCAGCTTGCATTGCCTGAACCAACTTTGTTCTGCGCTGAAACGCTGTTTTCTGACATTACAGGGTCAAACTTCAAAAATCATGCAAAACACTTCTAACACCTTCAGATATGTTTCTCTGTGTTGCAAAATAGGTTTTATTCATGCACAGACTGCAAATTTAAAGTTGGACCGAGATTCAGCTTGCATTGCCTGAACCAACTTTGTTCTGCGCTGAAACGCTGTTTTCTGACATTACAGGGTCAAACTTCAAAAATGATGCAAAACACTTCTAACACCTTCAGATATGTTTTATTTATGCACAGACTGCAATTTTAAAGTTTGACCGAGATTCAGCTTGCATTACTTGAACGAAGTTTGTTCTGCACTGAAACGCTGTTTTCTGACATGACAGGGTCAAACTTCAAAAATCATGCAAAACACTTCTAATACCTTCAGATATGTTTCTCTGTGTTGCAAAATAGGTTTTATTCATGCACAGACTGCAAATTTAAAGTTGGACCGAGATTCAGCTTGCATTGCCTGAACCAACTTTGTTCTGCGCTGAAACGCTGTTTTCTGACATTTCAGGGTCAAACTTCAAAAATCATGCAAAACACTTCTAACACCTTCAGATATGTTTCTCTGTGTTGCAAAATAGGTTTTATTCATGCACAGACTGCAAATTTAAAGTTTGACCGAGATTCAGCTTGCATTGCTTGAACCAAGTTTGTTCTGCACTGAAACGCTGTTTTCTGACATTTCAGGGTCAAACTTCAAAAATCATGCAAAACACTTCTAACACCTTCAGATATGTTTCATGGTGTTGCAAAATAGGTTTTATTCATGCACAGACTGCAAATTTAAAGTTGGACCGAGATTCAGCTTGCATTGCCTGAACCAACTTTGTTCTGCGCTGAAACGCTGTTTTCTGACATTTCAGGGTCAAACTTCAAAAATCATGCAAAACACTTCTAACACCTTCAGATATGTTTCTCTGTGTTGCAAAATAGGTTTTATTCATGCACAGACTGCAAATTTAAAGTTGGACCGAGATTCAGCTTGCATTGCCTGAACCAACTTTGTTCTGCGCTGAAACGCTGTTTTCTGACATTACAGGGTCAAACTTCAAAAATGATGCAAAACACTTCTAACACCTTCAGATATGTTTCTCTGTGTTGCAAAATAGGTTTTATTTATGCACAGACTGCAATTTTAAAGTTTGACCGAGATTCAGCTTGCATTGCTTGAACCAAGTTTGTTCTGCACTGAAACGCTGTTTTCTGACATTTCAGGGTCAAACTTCAAAAATCATGCAAAACACTTCTAACACCTTCAGATATGTTTCTCTGTGTTGCAAAATAGGTTTTATTCATGCACAGACTGCAAATTTAAAGTTGGACCGAGATTCAGCTTGCATTGCCTGAACCAACTTTGTTCTGCGCTGAAACGCTGTTTTCTGACATTACAGGGTCAAACTTCAAAAATCATGCAAAACACTTCTAACACCTTCAGATATGTTTCTCTGTGTTGCAAAATAGGTTTTATTCATGCACAGACTGCAAATTTAAAGTTGGACCGAGATTCAGCTTGCATTGCCTGAACCAACTTTGTTCTGCGCTGAAACGCTGTTTTCTGACATTACAGGGTCAAACTTCAAAAATGATGCAAAACACTTCTAACACCTTCAGATATGTTTCTCTGTGTTGCAAAATAGGTTTTATTCATGCACAGACTGCAAATTTAAAGTTGGACATAGATTCAGCTTGCATTGCCTGAACCAACTTTGTTCTGCGCTGAAACGCTGTTTTCTGACATTTCAGGGTCAAACTTCAAAAATCATGCAAAACACTTCTAACACCTTCAGATATGTTTCTCTGTGTTGCAAAATAGGTTTTATTTATGCACAGACTGCAATTTTAAAGTTTGACATAGATTCAGCTTGCATTGCCTGAACCAACTTTGTTCTGCGCTGAAACGCTGTTTTCTGACATTTCAGGGTCAAACTTCAAAAATCATGCAAAACACTTCTAACACCTTCAGATATGTTTCTCTGTGTTGCAAAATAGGTTTTATTTATGCACAGACTGCAATTTTAAAGTTTGACCGAGATTCAGCTTGCATTACTTGAACGAAGTTTGTTCTGCACTGAAACGCTGTTTTCTGACATTACAGGGTCAAACTTCAAAAATCATGCAAAACACTTCTAATACCTTCAGATATGTTTCTCTGTGTTGCAAAATAGGTTTTATTCATGCACAGACTGCAAATTTAAAGTTGGACCGAGATTCAGCTTGCATTGCCTGAACCAACTTTGTTCTGCGCTGAAACGCTGTTTTCTGACATTTCAGGGTCAAACTTCAAAAATCATGCAAAACACTTCTAACACCTTCAGATATGTTTCTCTGTGTTGCAAAATAGGTTTTATTTATGCACAGACTGCAATTTTAAAGTTTGACCGAGATTCAGCTTGCATTACTTGAACGAAGTTTGTTCTGCACTGAAACGCTGTTTTCTGACATTACAGGGTCAAACTTCAAAAATCATGCAAAACACTTCTAATACCTTCAGATATGTTTCTCTGTGTTGCAAAATAGGTTTTATTCATGCACAGACTGCAAATTTAAAGTTGGACCGAGATTCAGCTTGCATTGCCTGAACCAACTTTGTTCTGCGCTGAAACGCTGTTTTCTGACATTTCAGGGTCAAACTTCAAAAATCATGCAAAACACTTCTAACACCTTCAGATATGTTTCTCTGTGTTGCAAAATAGGTTTTATTCATGCACAGACTGCAAATTTAAAGTTTGACCGAGATTCAGCTTGCATTGCTTGAACCAAGTTTGTTCTGCACTGAAACGCTGTTTTCTGACATTTCAGGGTCAAACTTCAAAAATCATGCAAAACACTTCTAACACCTTCAGATATGTTTCTCTGTGTTGCAAAATAGGTTTTATTCATGCACAGACTGCAAATTTAAAGTTGGACCGAGATTCAGCTTGCATTGCCTGAACCAACTTTGTTCTGCGCTGAAACGCTGTTTTCTGACATTTCAGGGTCAAACTTCAAAAATCATGCAAAACACTTCTAACACCTTCAGATATGTTTCTCTGTGTTGCAAAATAGGTTTTATTCATGCACAGACTGCAAATTTAAAGTTGGACCGAGATTCAGCTTGCATTGCCTGAACCAACTTTGTTCTGCGCTGAAACGCTGTTTTCTGACATTACAGGGTCAAACTTCAAAAATGATGCAAAACACTTCTAACACCTTCAGATATGTTTCTCTGTGTTGCAAAATAGGTTTTATTCTTGCACAGACTGCAAATTTAAAGTTGGACCGAGATTCAGCTTGCATTGCCTGAACCAACTTTGTTCTGCGCTGAAACGCTGTTTTCTGACATTTCAGGGTCAAACTTCAAAAATCATGCAAAACACTTCTAACACCTTCAGATATGTTTCTCTGTGTTGCAAAATAGGTTTTATTCATGCACAGACTGCAAATTTAAAGTTGGACCGAGATTCAGCTTGCATTGCCTGAACCAACTTTGTTCTGCGCTGAAACGCTGTTTTCTGACATTACAGGGTCAAACTTCAAAAATGATGCAAAACACTTCTAACACCTTCAGATATGTTTCTCTGTGTTGCAAAATAGGTTTTATTTATGCACAGACTGCAATTTTAAAGTTTGACCGAGATTCAGCTTGCATTGCTTGAACCAAGTTTGTTCTGCACTGAAACGCTGTTTTCTGACATTTCAGGGTCAAACTTCAAAAATCATGCAAAACACTTCTAACACCTTCAGATATGTTTCTCTGTGTTGCAAAATAGGTTTTATTCATGCACAGACTGCAAATTTAAAGTTGGACCGAGATTCAGCTTGCATTGCCTGAACCAACTTTGTTCTGCGCTGAAACGCTGTTTTCTGACATTACAGGGTCAAACTTCAAAAATCATGCAAAACACTTCTAACACCTTCAGATATGTTTCTCTGTGTTGCAAAATAGGTTTTATTCATGCACAGACTGCAAATTTAAAGTTGGACCGAGATTCAGCTTGCATTGCCTGAACCAACTTTGTTCTGCGCTGAAACGCTGTTTTCTGACATTACAGGGTCAAACTTCAAAAATGATGCAAAACACTTCTAACACCTTCAGATATGTTTTGTGCTCTGTGTTGCAAAATAGGTTTTATTCATGCACAGACTGCAAATTTAAAGTTGGACATAGATTCAGCTTGCATTGCCTGAACCAACTTTGTTCTGCGCTGAAACGCTGTTTTCTGACATTTCAGGGTCAAACTTCAAAAATCATGCAAAACACTTCTAACACCTTCAGATATGTTTCTCTGTGTTGCAAAATAGGTTTTATTTATGCACAGACTGCAATTTTAAAGTTGGACCGAGATTCAGCTTGCATTGCTTGAACCAACTTTGTTCTGCGCTGAAACGCTGTTTTCTGACATTTCAGGGTCAAACTTCAAAAATCATGCAAAACACTTCTAACACCTTCAGATATGTTTCTCTGTGTTGCAAAATAGGTTTTATTTATGCACAGACTGCAATTTTAAAGTTTGACCGAGATTCAGCTTGCATTACTTGAACCAAGTTTGTTCTGCACTGAAACGCTGTTTTCTGACATTACAGGGTCAAACTTCAAAAATCATGCAAAACACTTCTAATACCTTCAGATATGTTTCTCTGTGTTGCAAAATAGGTTTTATTCATGCACAGACTGCAAATTTAAAGTTGGACCGAGATTCAGCTTGCATTGCCTGAACCAACTTTGTTCTGCGCTGAAACGCTGTTCCCTTTCGATACTTTCACTCGTACTGCGTCTGTAAAGACGCTTATGGGAAAAGCTCCTTTTCTCCTGAGACTGAAGCATTTCAATAACGCAGTGTAACTGCACGGCCATTGGTTCGTTTCTTTAACACTGCACGAACCAATGGCCGTGCAGTTACACTGCGTTATTGAAATGCTTCAGTCTCAGGAGAAAAGGAGCTTTTCCCATAAGCGTCTTTACAGACGCAGTACTCGTTCCCGTATCTCAGGGAACCGAGGTTACGAAAGTAACCGAGTACGTTTTCTGACATTTCAGGGTCAAACTTCAAAAATCATGCAAAACACTTCTAACACCTTCAGATATGTTTCTCTGTGTTGCAAAATAGGTTTTATTCATGCACAGACTGCAAATTTAAAGTTTGACCGAGATTCAGCTTGCATTGCTTGAACCAAGTTTGTTCTGCACTGAAACGCTGTTTTCTGACATTTCAGGGTCAAACTTCAAAAATCATGCAAAACACTTCTAACACCTTCAGATATGTTTCTCTGTGTTGCAAAATAGGTTTTATTCATGCACAGACTGCAAATTTAAAGTTGGACCGAGATTCAGCTTGCATTGCCTGAACCAACTTTGTTCTGCGCTGAAACGCTGTTTTCTGACATTTCAGGGTCAAACTTCAAAAATCATGCAAAACACTTCTAACACCTTCAGATATGTTTCTCTGTGTTGCAAAATAGGTTTTATTCATGCACAGACTGCAAATTTAAAGTTGGACCGAGATTCAGCTTGCATTGCCTGAACCAACTTTGTTCTGCGCTGAAACGCTGTTTTCTGACATTACAGGGTCAAACTTCAAAAATGATGCAAAACACTTCTAACACCTTCAGATATGTTTCTCTGTGTTGCAAAATAGGTTTTATTTATGCACAGACTGCAATTTTAAAGTTTGACCGAGATTCAGCTTGCATTGCTTGAACCAAGTTTGTTCTGCACTGAAACGCTGTTTTCTGACATTTCAGGGTCAAACTTCAAAAATCATGCAAAACACTTCTAACACCTTCAGATATGTTTCTCTGTGTTGCAAAATAGGTTTTATTCATGCACAGACTGCAAATTTAAAGTTGGACCGAGATTCAGCTTGCATTGCCTGAACCAACTTTGTTCTGCGCTGAAACGCTGTTTTCTGACATTACAGGGTCAAACTTCAAAAATCATGCAAAACACTTCTAACACCTTCAGATATGTTTCTCTGTGTTGCAAAATAGGTTTTATTCATGCACAGACTGCAAATTTAAAGTTGGACCGAGATTCAGCTTGCATTGCCTGAACCAACTTTGTTCTGCGCTGAAACGCTGTTTTCTGACATTACAGGGTCAAACTTCAAAAATGATGCAAAACACTTCTAACACCTTCAGATATGTTTCTCTGTGTTGCAAAATAGGTTTTATTCATGCACAGACTGCAAATTTAAAGTTGGACATAGATTCAGCTTGCATTGCCTGAACCAACTTTGTTCTGCGCTGAAACGCTGTTTTCTGACATTTCAGGTTCAAACTTCAAAAATCATGCAAAACACTTCTAACACCTTCAGATATGTTTCTCTGTGTTGCAAAATAGGTTTTATTTATGCACAGACTGCAATTTTAAAGTTTGACCGAGATTCAGCTTGCATTACTTGAACGAAGTTTGTTCTGCACTGAAACGCTGTTTTCTGACATTACAGGGTCAAACTTCAAAAATCATGCAAAACACTTCTAATACCTTCAGATATGTTTCTCTGTGTTGCAAAATAGGTTTTATTCATGCACAGACTGCAAATTTAAAGTTGGACCGAGATTCAGCTTGCATTGCCTGAACCAACTTTGTTCTGCGCTGAAACGCTGTTTTCTGACATTTCAGGGTCAAACTTCAAAAATCATGCAAAACACTTCTAACACCTTCAGATATGTTTCTCTGTGTTGCAAAATAGGTTTTATTCATGCACAGACTGCAAATTTAAAGTTTGACCGAGATTCAGCTTGCATTGCTTGAACCAAGTTTGTTCTGCACTGAAACGCTGTTTTCTGACATTTCAGGGTCAAACTTCAAAAATCATGCAAAACACTTCTAACACCTTCAGATATGTTTCTCTGTGTTGCAAAATAGGTTTTATTCATGCACAGACTGCAAATTTAAAGTTGGACCGAGATTCAGCTTGCATTGCCTGAACCATTTTTGTTCTGCGCTGAAACGCTGTTTTCTGACATTTCAGGGTCAAACTTCAAAAATCATGCAAAACACTTCTAACACCTTCAGATATGTTTCTCTGTGTTGCAAAATAGGTTTTATTCATGCACAGACTGCAAATTTAAAGTTGGACCGAGATTCAGCTTGCATTGCCTGAACCAACTTTGTTCTGCGCTGAAACGCTGTTTTCTGACATTACAGGGTCAAACTTCAAAAATGATGCAAAACACTTCTAACACCTTCAGATATGTTTCTCTGTGTTGCAAAATAGGTTTTATTTATGCACAGACTGCAATTTTAAAGTTTGACCGAGATTCAGCTTGCATTGCTTGAACCAAGTTTGTTCTGCACTGAAACGCTGTTTTCTGACATTACAGGGTCAAACTTCAAAAATCATGCAAAACACTTCTAATACCTTCAGATATGTTTCTCTGTGTTTCAAAATAGGTTTTATTCATGCACAGACTGCAAATTTAAAGTTGGACCGAGATTCAGCTTGCATTGCCTGAACCAACTTTGTTCTGCGCTGAAACGCTGTTTTCTGACATTTCAGGGTCAAACTTCAAAAATCATGCAAAACACTTCTAACACCTTCAGATATGTTTCTCTGTGTTGCAAAATAGGTTTTATTTATGCACAGACTGCAATTTTAAAGTTTGACCGAGATTCAGCTTGCATTACTTGAACGAAGTTTGTTCTGCACTGAAACGCTGTTTTCTGACATTACAGGGTCAAACTTCAAAAATCATGCAAAACACTTCTAATACCTTCAGATATGTTTCTCTGTGTTGCAAAATAGGTTTTATTCATGCACAGACTGCAAATTTAAAGTTGGACCGAGATTCAGCTTGCATTGCCTGAACCAACTTTGTTCTGCGCTGAAACGCTGTTTTCTGACATTTCAGGGTCAAACTTCAAAAATCATGCAAAACACTTCTAACACCTTCAGATATGTTTCTCTGTGTTGCAAAATAGGTTTTATTCATGCACTGACTGCAAATTTAAAGTTTGACCGAGATTCAGCTTGCATTGCTTGAACCAAGTTTGTTCTGCACTGAAACGCTGTTTTCTGACATTTCAGGGTCAAACTTCAAAAATCATGCAAAACACTTCTAACACCTTCAGATATGTTTCTCTGTGTTGCAAAATAGGTTTTATTCATGCACAGACTGCAAATTTAAAGTTGGACCGAGATTCAGCTTGCATTGCATGAACCAACTTTGTTCTGCGCTGAAACGCTGTTTTCTGACATTACAGGGTCAAACTTCAAAAATGATGCAAAACACTTCTAACACCTTCAGATATGTTTCTCTGTGTTGCAAAATAGGTTTTATTTATGCACAGACTGCAATTTTAAAGTTTGACCGAGATTCAGCTTGCATTGCTTGAACCAAGTTTGTTCTGCACTGAAACGCTGTTTTCTGACATTTCAGGGTCAAACTTCAAAAATCATGCAAAACACTTCTAACACCTTCAGATATGTTTCTCTGTGTTGCAAAATAGGTTTTATTCATGCACAGACTGCAAATTTAAAGTTGGACCGAGATTCAGCTTGCATTGCCTGAACCAACTTTGTTCTGCGCTGAAACGCTGTTTTCTGACATTACAGGGTCAAACTTCAAAAATGATGCAAAACACTTCTAACACCTTCAGATATGTTTCTCTGTGTTGCAAAATAGGTTTTATTTATGCACAGACTGCAATTTTAAAGTTTGACCGAGATTCAGCTTGCATTGCTTGAACCAAGTTTGTTCTGCACTGAAACGCTGTTTTCTGACATTTCAGGGTCAAACTTCAAAAATCATGCAAAACACTTCTAACACCTTCAGATATGTTTCTCTGTGTTGCAAAATAGGTTTTATTCATGCACAGACTGCAAATTTAAAGTTGGACCGAGATTCAGCTTGCATTGCCTGAACCAACTTTGTTCTGCGCTGAAACGCTGTTTTCTGACATTACAGGGTCAAACTTCAAAAATCATGCAAAACACTTCTAACACCTTCAGATATGTTTCTCTGTGTTGCAAAATAGGTTTTATTCATGCACAGACTGCAAATTTAAAGTTGGACCGAGATTCAGCTTGCATTGCCTGAACCAACTTTGTTCTGCGCTGAAACGCTGTTTTCTGACATTACAGGGTCAAACTTCAAAAATGATGCAAAACACTTCTAACACCTTCAGATATGTTTCTCTGTGTTGCAAAATAGGTTTTATTCATGCACAGACTGCAAATTTAAAGTTGGACATAGATTCAGCTTGCATTGCCTGAACCAACTTTGTTCTGCGCTGAAACGCTGTTTTCTGACATTTCAGGGTCAAACTTCAAAAATCATGCAAAACACTTCTAACACCTTCAGATATGTTTCTCTGTGTTGCAAAATAGGTTTTATTTATGCACAGACTGCAATTTTAAAGTTTGACCGAGATTCAGCTTGCATTACTTGAACGAAGTTTGTTCTGCACTGAAACGCTGTTTTCTGACATTACAGGGTCAAACTTCAAAAATCATGCAAAACACTTCTAATACCTTCAGATATGTTTCTCTGTGTTGCAAAATAGGTTTTATTCATGCACAGACTGCAAATTTAAAGTTGGACCGAGATTCAGCTTGCATTGCCTGAACCAACTTTGTTCTGCGCTGAAACGCTGTTTTCTGACATTTCAGGGTCAAACTTCAAAAATCATGCAAAACACTTCTAACACCTTCAGATATGTTTCTCTGTGTTGCAAAATAGGTTTTATTCATGCACAGACTGCAAATTTAAAGTTTGACCGAGATTCAGCTTGCATTGCTTGAACCAAGTTTGTTCTGCACTGAAACGCTGTTTTCTGACATTTCAGGGTCAAACTTCAAAAATCATGCAAAACACTTCTAACACCTTCAGATATGTTTCATGGTGTTGCAAAATAGGTTTTATTCATGCACAGACTGCAAATTTAAAGTTGGACCGAGATTCAGCTTGCATTGTCTGAACCAACTTTGTTCTGCGCTGAAACGCTGTTTTCTGACATTTCAGGGTCAAACTTCAAAAATCATGCAAAACACTTCTAACACCTTCAGATATGTTTCTCTGTGTTGCAAAATAGGTTTTATTCATGCACAGACTGCAAATTTAAAGTTGGACCGAGATTCAGCTTGCATTGCCTGAACCAACTTTGTTCTGCGCTGAAACGCTGTTTTCTGACATTACAGGGTCAAACTTCAAAAATGATGCAAAACACTTCTAACACCTTCAGATATGTTTCTCTGTGTTGCAAAATAGGTTTTATTTATGCACAGACTGCAATTTTAAAGTTTGACCGAGATTCAGCTTGCATTGCTTGAACCAAGTTTGTTCTGCACTGAAACGCTGTTTTCTGACATTTCAGGGTCAAACTTCAAAAATCATGCAAAACACTTCTAACACCTTCAGATATGTTTCTCTGTGTTGCAAAATAGGTTTTATTCATGCACAGACTGCAAATTTAAAGTTGGACCGAGATTCAGCTTGCATTGCCTGAACCAACTTTGTTCTGCGCTGAAACGCTGTTTTCTGACATTACAGGGTCAAACTTCAAAAATCATGCAAAACACTTCTAACACCTTCAGATATGTTTCTCTGTGTTGCAAAATAGGTTTTATTCATGCACAGACTGCAAATTTAAAGTTGGACCGAGATTCAGCTTGCATTGCCTGAACCAACTTTGTTCTGCGCTGAAACGCTGTTTTCTGACATTACAGGGTCAAACTTCAAAAATGATGCAAAACACTTCTAACACCTTCAGATATGTTTCTCTGTGTTGCAAAATAGGTTTTATTCATGCACAGACTGCAAATTTAAAGTTGGACATAGATTCAGCTTGCATTGCCTGAACCAACTTTGTTCTGCGCTGAAACGCTGTTTTCTGACATTTCAGGGTCAAACTTCAAAAATCATGCAAAACACTTCTAACACCTTCAGATATGTTTCTCTGTGTTGCAAAATAGGTTTTATTTATGCACAGACTGCAATTTTAAAGTTTGACCGAGATTCAGCTTGCATTACTTGAACGAAGTTTGTTCTGCACTGAGTGATGTTTCAATAACAAATTTCAGGAGGAGCTCGCGCAGATAATTAACACGGCCAATTCATCATCAGCAATCACTCCCTATCCAATCACTCTCCCTATCCCATTACTACAGTCCCTTTAAATAACCAAGCAGTCCTACCTTCAGCTATCTCTTATTCCAGCATTGGCACTCCCAATCGCCGCAACATGTCCGAGATTCACTCGTCCTCCGAGGATTATTCCTCTGATACAGACAAACCTGCAGCTCATCCGGCCTTCATCCAGGTCGCCGCTCAGGCCACCAGCGCTCCACAGGATCCACTAATCGAGCCCGCCGCTGCATCACGGAGCCGCAGGCCCTCACGCACCGCTGCTGCTCGCACTCCGAGCAGTGTTGTTTTAGTTTTAGTCAACGATGGCGAAATCATTTCGTTGACGCCACTTTTCATGAGGATAACGAGCCGATGACGAGATAAAAATGGCTCGTTGATGACTAAAACATGACGAGACGTGCGTGAGTTTTTCGTTGATGAGACGGGTGGTCCGTCAGACGTTTAAAATGCATGACATTTCTGCTTATCGTGCATGCCAATCAAAACCTTAAACGTTTTGATGCCGCTATGGCAAGCCGTTTTAGCATTAAATACTCTTTGCCATACTAGCATGGCAAGCCGTTTTAGCATTCCATCCTTGTTTGTCTTTTATGTTTTAAAACATTCCTTATTGCAATTATTGGTGAAAATAGTCGATCCGGAAGCGCACATTGTGTTGAACTAGATCTGCTATTTTCAGAACTTACAAGTGACACTACCCAACAGCAAAATACTTACTGACCTACATTAATTTGTTAAAAGACTTTTTCCCCTTTTTAGACTAAAACCTTTTTGGCTTTCGTCGACTAAAATTGGACTAAATCTAACAAGCATTTTAGTCCATAAAGACTAAATCTAAGATGGTTGTCAAAAAACAACACTGCTCCGAGACGCCAGCTTACGCTTATGCAGAGCCCCCTACTCCACGTCAGGACGCAGCAGAAGGCCGTCACCGAGCTTGGGCCACGCCCCGGACACCGCAGTCTCCAGCCACGCCCATCCCGCTCGATCCTCGAAGCGGGAGCCCGCCGCTCATGCTGTCAGAGAGCCGGCCATCGCCTCCACAAGCCGCCGCAGCAGCACGAGCTCGCTCACTCCAGCAGCCGATTCCCGTCCGCAACCCTTGCCCCTTCTTTCTCTCCCATTCTCATGGCCCGCAGCACCGCCTTCCGCTCATAGCACGAGCATTCCCCCGCTCATGCCACAAGCACCGGCGCTCCCCATTCCCCCTCTCTTCCCTTCTGTTTCCTCCGCCCCAGGAGCCGTCCCCAGCGAGAGCATGCCTCTATCCTCGCAGGCTCCGACGCACGCCATTCCCCCTCTCTTTCCCCCCTTCTTTTCCGTCCCAGGAGACGGCCGCAGCTCAGGTTTACCGCCACTACCGGTCCCGGTAGCCACTTTCCCTCCTCCTCAGGCCCGTCCTCCCTTCTCATTGGCCTCAGCCACACCCCTTCCAGCCCCGCCAAACGCTTTAGCGCAGGAACCTCCCCCAGTTTCCAACTCCATCAGGACCCAGATACTAGCAGGTCTCACACATGGATTCCACCCCGGCGTCCTGAGCCTCCCCTCCCAAAACCTCATGTGCCCAAATCTCCACTCCGCTCTCACCGAACCCGAAATAGTGGACGGCCTAATTAAAAAGAAATAGACTCAAATTTCATGATAGGCCCCTTTTCTGTTCCTCCCTTTAGCATCTATCGAGTCAG
>NW_027394277.1:407082-452082 GCF_049309525.1 Garra rufa | reverse complement strand
GCATTACCAGAGCGCCTGCTGATGTTGATAGAGTCAGTGTGATGGTATGTAGAGATGCGTCAGAGCTTCACTGACATGACATTCCCAGAAGGGAGGTTTGCTGGTTTAGTTCAGGTCAGACTGTGTTGTAAAGGCACATATGGTAAGCAGGTCAGACTGAACGCTTCAGCTTCTGAAGCTCTCTGAAAAATAGGAAGATGTGTCAAAGTCAAGCCTGACCTCTAGTGGTCATATCAGTAACAACAGCCTCTCTGAACATTCACTATCAACATCCAGATCACACTTACTTTTGAGCTCAAGCATCAAGAATATTGACTGTAACATAAAAATATTGATCATATTGAGATGTTTTTTTTCTTTAATAATTTTGTAATTTTAGTATGTACTGTATTAATTGTTTGTACACTAACTTAAAAAAAGAAAAGTGTATATACATATATATATATATATATATATAAAATTATGATTTGTATTTATTATAATTTAGAAATAAATTAAATTACTTACAATTAAAATGCATTTATTTTATTACATTTATAAGCAAAAATTATATAAAATTATAAATTATAATAGCTTTATGTAACACATACATTTAATGTAGTTAGAATAAATTAAGAAAAAAATGTATTTCCAAAAATATGTATTTATATTTTAATAAATTATAAAAAAAATTAAAAAATTAAAAAAATTTACTATTAAAATTTTTATTTTTTATATTTATGTAAATAAATTCAGTTACTTATAATTAACATTTATTTATTGTATTACATTTATAAGAATTTATAACCAAATTATTAAT
Organism: Garra rufa; assembly: GCF_049309525.1. Lineage (NCBI taxonomy): Eukaryota > Metazoa > Chordata > Actinopteri > Cypriniformes > Cyprinidae > Garra > Garra rufa. Next base: position 451,283 of record NW_027394277.1, on the reverse strand, counting down.
TATAATAGCTTTATGTAACAATAAATGTGTTTAATTTAGTTATAATACATTAATAAAAAATATATATATATATATTACTTAATTGTTTTAAATTAATTTCATGAAAAAATTTACCATAATATTAATTATAATAGCTTTATGTAACAATAAATACATTTTAGTTATAATAAATTAATAGAAAATAATAATATATTAATATATATATTTATTAGTAGTAAATTATAAAAAATTACAAATAACTAAATTATAGATTTATGTAAAATATATTTCACTCAATAAATGAAAAATGTAAATTTATAAAATTATACTTTGATTAATTTAACAATTTAATAATATTTTTTATAATTTAATCATTTATATATTTATGTGACACAATTCACTTGACTTTTAATTTAAAAATGATTAAATTATATGTTTGCATGACAATTTAGTTATAATAAAGTAATAAAAATAAAAAACATTAAAAAAGTATATTTTGTTTTAATATAAAGACTATAGAAATTACAAACAAATTATTAAATTTTAGATTTACGTAGAAATACATTTCACAATAAAATTAAAATGTAAAAGTTGTTAAATGCATAAATTATACACACATTTTTAAATTATAGGTTTATGTGATAATAAAATACACTTGGCTTTTAATTTTAATAACTTACATTTAAAAGTTATATGTTCTTAAATGTATACAATTCTTTAAAAGTTATTAAATTATACGTTTGTGTGAAAATACATTTAAAAAATAACTTTCATTAATTTTATATTATATTTATATATTTTATTAAATGTATAATTAGAAACAAATGTTCAACAATACATTTCACTTAAATGGAATAAATATAAAATCATTTATATTTTATTAAATGTATAAAAATGATTTTAAAATGATTAAATTATAGGTTTTTGTGGCAATACATTTCACCTAAATTTTATATTATATTTATATGTTTTATTAAATGTATAATAAATTATAAACAGATGTTCAAATTATTAAATTAATGTGACGTTTATTTAAAAATATGTTGTAGTAATTGTTAATGAGCAATATTTGATAATTGTAGTTTAGTCCCATGTTGTTTACTTTTCAATGGTTATTTGAATTAAAGCTTTCAATATAATATTTTATGAATTTATAAAAAGGTGATTAGCAGACATATTATGTAAAATGTGTAAATTTACAGTTTTTTTATCCTCAGAAATTAAAGAAAAACCTCTTAAAATTCAACAATAAAAATTGTAATTAAAATCAACATTGGCTTTTATTTTAGTAAATAAGTCAGGTTTTTTAATAATACGTTTTCACTGAGTTGATGTATTTTCAGATTGAACACTAACAGTGCCTTTATTCTGTTGTGTTTTTACAGTCATGGTTCCTTTGACGAGGTCCTGCCTGCAACCTGTCGACACAATTTGGAAGTTTTATGACAAAAAAAAGAAATCCTGTTTGAAAATACCCTCCGACCCGAAACGCGCCCTAAGAAACATGAGCAGCATATGATTGGGAAACGTTCGACCCTGTATTTGCCAACCGTCAGACGCCCTTCAAGCCCGCTCCTCCACCTCCGACACAGACTTTCAGATCACAGCAGGAGGTGAGGGACCGACACGCACCTACAGCATCTCGCAAGAACCGTCGTCACACAACCAACGGCAACATAGAGGAGGAACAACCCGACGAACACAGACACAAAATGTTACTAGGAAGAAGGATGTAGTGTACAATGGCTGGGATTATCAACAGTTTCAGTGGTGAGGATTCAGACACAACAAAAACCAGTTCAACTTTTCTTTTCCAAACTTAGAAACATGCTGACGTTCAGCATACAGGCGACACTAAAAGTCACATTAGAAGAGCCCCCAGACGTTTTGCATTTCTACCTAATTAGCATGCAGTTAAAAACGTCTTTTTTTCCCTTTAGCGGTCAATTACTAAACTAACTACAAACAGCAGAAGTATTGCACTACAGTAACGCGAAGAACACTAGTTTGACGTGCACTATTGAAAATAGGATCGACGGCGGACATTATTTGCACATTTTATTGCGGAGAAAAAACTAACTTGGCACACTAAAGCTACCCAGAGATCTGTTCTCGTTTTCAGGCCTCAAACCATTTTTTTTAAATAAAACAAAAGTCCATTTCAGGCGCTTAGTGCCAACTAGACAGCACTAGATTTTAGTTACAACTACTATAGGATGAATAGAGCCAGCCAGCAAACACACTAAAGGTGCGCTCACATTTACAACATTTTGTGGGTTAATCTTAAACCTGTTGCCATTTTTCATGATTACATGGATTGTTATTGAAGTGATAGTTCATCCAAAAATGACATTTTGTCATTATTTACTCACCCTCAAGTTGTTCCAAACCTGTATGAGTTTTTTTGCTTCTGTTGAACACAAAAGAAGACATTTTGAAGAATGTGAGTAGCCAAACATTTGACGGTAGCCATTGACTTGCATGGTATTTTTTTCCATACTTTGGAAGTCCATGACTACTGTCAACTCATTTTCATTTTTGGGTGAATTATCTCTTTAAAGTTTTTAGATTTCACCTGGATGTTACAAAGAAAATAATTTATACAATGCAGTCATGATTTATGAAAATCAGTGAGCTAATTAGCACAACATGGCCACAGTTTGCAAATACAAAGAAACAAATTTGTACAACATAGCCATGATTTACAAAAATAAGCGAGTTAAATAGCACATCAACCAAGGTAGTTAATTAGTACAGCGTGGCCATAATTGACCAAAACAGGGACTATTTTGTACAACTAAGCCACAATTTACAAAAATGAAGGAAACAATTTTGTTCAACGTAGCCATGATTAATGAAAATGAGTGAGCGAATTAGCACAACATGGCCACGATTTAAGAAAACAAGGGAACGAATTAGTACAACATAGCCACAATTTGCAAAAACAAGTGAGCTAAATGGCACATAATGGCCACAATTTACAAAAATGAGGGACAAATTTATACAACATGGCCATGATTTTAGAAAACAAAGGGAATTTTTTTTTTACAACATAGCCAAATAGGACATAATGGTCACAGTTTACAAAAACAAGGAAACAAATTAGATCAACATGGCCAAGATTTACGAAAACAGGGTTGCGGATTAGTACAATGTGGCCAAAATGAACTTAAACAAGGAAACTGGATTTACAAAATCAAAGGAAATAATTTGTACAACGCAGCCACGATTTATGAAAATTAGTGAGCTAATTAGCACAACATGGCCACAATTTGCAAAAACAAGGAAACGAATTTGTACAAAATAGCCATGATTTACACAAACAAGTGAGCTTAATAGCACATCATGGCCACGATTTAAGAAAACAAGGGAACGAATTTGTGCAAAATAGCCATGATTTACACAAACGAGTGCGCTTAATAGCACAACATGGCCACAATTTACAAAAACAAGCATGGCCATGATTTATGAAAACGAGATGGCAAATCAGTACAATGTGGCCAAAATTTCAGAAAACAAAGGAACTATTTTGTACAACGCAGCTACGATTTACAAAAACAAAGGAAGGAAATTTGTACAACATAGCCACGATTAATGAAAATGAGTGAGCGATTAGCACAACATGACCACGATTTGCGAAAACAAGGGAACGAAATTGTATGAAATAGCCACGATTTACAAACGATTGAGCTTAATAGCACATCATGGCCACAATTTACAAAAACGGGAGAACGAATTAGTTCAACATGGCCACAATTTACAAAAACAAGGTAGTGAATTAGTACAATGTGGCCAAAATGAACAAAAGCAAGAAAACTGTTTTGTAAAACTTAGCCATGATTTACAAAAACAAAGGAAATAATTTGTACAACGCAGCCACGATTTATGAAAATTAGTGAGCTAATTAGCACAACATGGCCACGATTTGCAAAAACAAGGAAACCAATTTGTACAAAATAGCCATGATTTACACAAACAAGTGAGCTTAATAGCACAACATGGCCACGATTTAAGAAAACAAGTGAGCTAAATACCACATAATGGTCACAATTTACAAAAACAAGTGAGCTAATTTGTACAGCATGGCCACGATTTACGAAAACAAGGTAGCGAATTAGTACAATGTGGCCAAAATGAATGAAAACAAGGAAACTTTTGTACAACTTTTGAAACAAATTTGGACATCATGGCCTCAATTTACAAAAACAAGGGAACTAATTAGTCCAATATGGCCACGATTAATGAAAACAAGGAAACTGTTTTGTACAACTTCTACACAATTTACAAAAACGAAGGAAATCATTTGTACAACGCAGCCACGATTTACAAAAACAAGTGAGCTAAATAGGACATAATAGTCACAATTTACAAAAACGAGGGAACAAATTAATACAACATGGCCATGATTTTAGAAAACAAGGGAATGAATTTGTACAAAATAGCCACGATTTACAAAAACAAGGAACAAATTAGTACAACATGACCACGATTTCTGAAAACAAGGTAGCGAATTAGTACAATGTGGCCACGATTTCTGAAAATTAGTGAGCGAATTATCACAACATGGCCACCATTGAAAGAAACAAGGGAACGAATTTGTATAACATATGAGCTAAATAGAACATAATGTTCACAATTTACAAAAATAAGGGAACTAATTAGTACAACATGGCCAGGATTTACAAAAACGAGATGGCAAATGAGTACAATGTGGCCAAAATTTCTGAAAACAAGGAAACAATTTTGTACAACTTAGCTACGATTTATGAAATGAGTGAATTAGCACAACATGGCCACAATTTACAAAACATCGTTTCTGATATTTGTCTAAAATTCACAATTTCGAAAGTCACATATCAAAATGACTAGATTTCCCCTGCAAAATTGTAAAAAAAATGTGATCGCACCTTTACATGTGACTGGGTTACAATATTGAAACTCCCCATTCTTCAATCATTTCAAACTTTTCAATTTTTTTTTTATTAAAGCCATATTTCTGAACTTGTTTTAAATTGTTTGTTTAAAAAATTAAAAGCAAAACTTTTAATTAGAAGTACGACTTTTTTGTAAGAAAATTTTTCTAGCGGTTTTTTTAGCCCCAGCTAGTCATTCCGTTATTTATGACTGTTGTGAATTAATTTCTACATTGTAGGCATAATAAAAGTCCACTAATAAAGCCGGTCCTAGAGACACGCCCACTTCTGTGTTTTGTTTACGTACCTGTTTACACTCCCAGAAGTCTGTGTTCCAAGAACACGTGACCTCGCTGCGGAGCAAAAGAATGTGTGACATATCATAGCCGTGCTCAGAGGGAAGTGGGCCGCTCGGACCGCTTTTATTAGACTCTAAATTTCGGCAACGTTTGGGCATGGCTGTCTGCACATACAAGCACTCTCCTCCGCAGATTGACTACAAAGGGAAGCCTTCACGGTGAATCTTCATCCGCTGATAAAGTTTTGTTTTCGTCGCAGCTGTAATCGGTAACCTCACAAAATAACTGGACTGCCTGACCATGTATCTCACTGCAGGGAAGCATTGCTGCCGGATGGCGGCCGTGTCATCGCTTTGGTAGGAAACTAACAGGAGAATCGTGATGGCAATGGTCTTTTCTTTTCTAATCAAAGGAAGTGCCTCTGTATTCCCATTATGCAATTTGTTAAACATGAATTCAGGTTATTTTCTTGCATATAAGCTATAGAGGAGCGTGAAATTTTTATGAGAAGAAAAAGAAAAAAAAAAACAAGCGTCAGCTCACTAGTTACAAACATCTTTATATATACAGGATATATCCATATATATTTATATATACATTTTTTTTCTTATTTGCCTAATAAGCTCAGTGGCAGTCTAGTTATTTTTTGAAGTATGGCATGATCATAAATCAGATATCCGTTCAGAAGTACCAGTCCCGAAAACCCAGTTCTGCACTTAATAATAATTAGAGCGAATAAAAATTCAACCGGCGGAAATCAGATTTCCCCGGAAAACGTTATCGATAGCGTAGTAAAAAAAAAAAAAAAAAAAATGCACGGCTTTTGATTTCTTTTGTGTTTGGACAGGAAGTATTTGTTATTGCAAAATAAAGTGTGTTGATTGAGCCATGTGCAATGCCTTGGGTAGAAACTGTGTTTGTCTCATTGTTAGGGTGTACAGGAAAGCGTAGAGGTGAAAATCCTTCTATTATAGTAAAGTCCACGCTGTCCGGGACTCTAAACTACAGGGCGGCGAGAGCGAGAGAAAGAGAGAACACGGTCTTTGTAAGTTTTGGGAATTTGTTTTGTAATCTTGACCTTTTTTCTGCTTTTTTTAATGTTTATTTGTAATGATTTGTTCTCAAAACTTAGGAGGGCTGAAGAAGCAGTTTTTTGCGACACGTCAGAATATATCACTAAATAAAACAGGTGCTTTTTATGGATCAAAGTACGTTCGATCTCTATTATACATAAGAAGACGAAAAATAAGTGTTATCGAGACAAATTTTAGAAGAAAAAAAAACCTTCATTACTCTTTCCTTTTTGTATTTAGTAAAGGGGGGGAGGGGGTTCATTGTGGTCAAGGTTGTGACAAAAGGCATTTTTCCTCCAACCTTTTCTGCGAAGCGATCAAAGAATGTCGACTCATGACGTCCTACGACTTTTAACTAGCTAAAATGCAGGATTTTTTTTCCGCGATTTTAGACTTCATGCTATGCATTCCAGTTTTCTAGGACTTCCATGCTTTGGATCGCCCGAACCGCCGTAGTCCTTAACCAACTTTCCGTCTGAACTTCGCTGGCTTTTTGTACATAGAAAATTTTGAATTCGTATGAAAGGTATGACAAGATCTTCCCTGTTTACGGGAGAGGCTTTAACGCAGCTCGAATAAACTAAAACGCCCGTTGTAAGCTAGAAATTTCGGAGCACTTTTGGTGTGATGTGAATTTGTTATTTTTATACTTTGAAACTTGTGAATCTCACACAAACATTTAGGACGTCATTTTTCTACAGAGCCCCGCACATGACATGAGAACAAAAGTTTGTTTATCGTGGCCAGGAATTAAGAATTTGTGAATTATTCATTTGTTCTCGTTTTCTAAATCATAGTGACTACGATTTACAAAGCAAACTAGTAAAATGTTGCCACGATATATGAAAACAAGGGAATGAATTTGTAAAACAGCCACAATTTACGAAAATGAACGAGATAATTAGCACAACATGGACACGATTTTGGAAAGAAAGGAACAAATTTGTACAACAGCCACGATTTACAAAAATGAGGAAACAAATTTGTAAAACGTAGCCACGGTTTATAAAAACAAATTAGCTTATTAGTACAACATGGCTACGATTTACAAAAACAAAGGAACAAATTTGTACAACATAGTCACAATTTACAAAAATGAGGTAGCGAATTATTACAACGTGGCCAAAATTTACGAAAACAAGAAAACTATTTTGTACAACTTAGCAATGATTCACAAAAACAAGGGAACAAATTAGTTCAACATGGCCACGATTTACGAAAATGAGGTACCGAATTATTGCAATATGGCCAAAATTGACAAAAACAAGGAAACTATTTTGTACAACGTAGCCACGATTTACAAAAACGAGGGAACGAATTTGTAAAACACGGTTTACGATAACGAATGAGCTAATTAGCACAACATGGCTACGATTTACAAAAAAAGGAACCAATTTGTACAACATGGCTATGATTTTCAAAAACGAGGGAATAAATTAGTAACAACATGGCCCCGATTTACGAAAATGAGGTACTGAATTATTGCAATATGGACAAAATTTACAAAAACATGGAAACACGATTTACCACAATTTACCAAAAAGGAAATTAATTAGTACATGGCCATGGTTTATGAAAACCTGACCACAATTTATAAAATTGATGGAACAAATTAGTAGAAGACAGAAGAACCAATTAGTACAACATGGCTACGATTTACGAAAACGAGGAAACTTATTAATAAGTCACAGGAACATTATTTTTTCCATGTCATTTGCGAGGCTTTAAGAAATTCTAAGAAAAAAATATTTTGTCAAAAATAAATGACGTTACAATACAAAAACACCCTAAGGCCCCGATCACACCGAACACGTCTTTTAGTTCTAAAAACGCGAGGCGCACAGCACTGCCTTTTTTTGGTGACTTTTAAAAAAGAGCAGTGTGCTGCCGTTTTTTACGTTGCTAGGCAACGAGCAAAACAGCTGTCCTGTCAGTCAAATCAAAGGATTATAGCGCGAGCGCTCTAAAATCTTTGGTTTTTGCTGTTAATTAAACTGTCATATTAGCAGAAACCCTCCCCAAAAACACAGCTCCGGGTTACCCACGACAGACACCAAAAGTTTCTCCTCCATTTCTTGCATTCTCCGGACTTTTTAAGCAACGGTAAACTTTCGTCACCACAACAGAAGGCCCGCCTCTCCATTCATTCGATTGGACAATGGAAAAAACGCGAATGACGTCAGGCGTTTTTCCGCTCAGAGTTGATTTTTTTTCAACTTCAGGTGCTCAGAGCGCTTCTGCAAAATCGCGAGGCGCAGCAGGCGGTGAAAACGTGAGGCGCCCGGGGCGCATAAGCAGCGCGCAGAACGCTCACTGCCAACAGAAAACCATTCAAAAAAGGCGCCTCTCACTGCAAAAATGCGTTCGGTGTGATCGGGGCCTAATGGTGTTTTCTTTTGATTTTGGGGTGAAATGTGATAATTTTTTATAATGAGATTCACCTAACAGATTCCCAAACAAAGTCAGCGACCAATCAGAAAGAGAGAGTTGAAATTAAACCCCTCCCCCTCTGAACCCACAGCACCCTCTACTGGCCCCCGTGTAAATGACTCTAAATATTTGTTTTGTGATCTAGTGTTAGACTCAGAGCATCATAAAGGTTGTCCCTAAAAAGTGCCTTTTGTTCACAGACACCATCTTGTAATCCTGAGTGCCCATCTCAAAAAAAAAAAAAAAACTAAACAAAAAATCCCCTCGTTCAAACTTCTGTATTTCTCCTTCCGCGACTTCTTCAAAGCAGTATATATAGTACTAAAGGAAATCGGTGTGACTTAGTTCCTCTTTTTATTGTTGAATAATTAAGAAAACTGTATAAAATAGAAAAATGACAAAAAAAAAAAACTTTCTGTCTTGCTTTTCCTTCCTCTGTAATCTTGTCTTCTGCCTCTTTTGGACACTGGAGTAGTCTATAGTTGCATAACCATCGCCCTTCCCTGTGCCCCTTTTCTCTGAACGGAGGGGTTTTGAAAAATAAAATACAAAAAAAAGTAAGAAAAAAATGTTGTCTGAGCAGAATGCAGTTAGCTCACATGTTATTCTTGTCTGTACGCTTCACGTTGTATTCATACCGATCTCTTCAGCTTCTCCATTGAACAGTTAATGTACGTGAACAAGTTACGCCGGTGAGCTCTGGTGGGCCGTCCGACAGACGGGCGCTTTGCGAAAGCGATAGAGGCCGACCGCCGAGGTAGAATAGGCGAGTTTTTCAGCTATTTATTTCTTTTTTGTTACCAAATTCATTTGATTTGTTTGTATTGATATTGCATTGAGAATCTGTATTAATGATGCACCTTTGAATGGTTGTACGTGACCAGATATTTAATAATAATAATGAAAAAAAAAAAAGTTCCTGTCAAAGCACCTTAAAAACGGAGTGGTTTCAGCCCAGGGAAAGCGACACGGTTTCAAAAATGACCGCGAGCCCAGCGTTACGAGCCAAACTTTTAGACCAAAGTGACGCACGCCACAAAAACCTGAGCGAGACTAAAATTACCTTGAAAACTCACCAGCAAAAAGCCGACGTCGTGGGCTTAACGACAACTTGCTTCCTCCCACAAACAAAAATATGCAATCGTTTCACTTTCCCGAGTCCGTGAAGCCGGCGTCCGCGCTGGCTGTGATTTATTAATAACTGTAATAAGTGAAAGCCATAGCGACGGACACGTGTTTGGCGCTCTCGTTGTCCCTCCCTGGTACTGACCGTCCATTTTCTTTCTTTCGTATTTACTTTTGTATTCTTTTGTTGAGCGGGGCATTCGGATGCGTTTAGGGTAGCACGAACCCTCGGCGGCTCCGGTCCTGGTTTGAACTCCTCGAGCGGCGCCCTTCTCAGTCCACACGCCTTCCAGAGCTCATGGTGAAATGCATGTGTTGATTACAATTTCTTTTCCATAATAAGAAAAACAAGTAAGAGCAGCACCTTTAACTGATTGAATAAAAGGATGTTCTTGACTGTAAAGCTGCGTCTGTGTGCTTATTTTGATCGACGGCCCCCAGAGGCCCTCAATGTGACTTGAAAATTTACTCAGGCCATCCAGAACAGAACAGATTTGGAGAAATGTAGCATTACGTCACTTGCTCATCAATGGATCCTCTGCAGTGAATGGGTGCCGTCAGAATGAGAGTCCAAAAAGCTGATAAAAACATCAAAATAACCCACACATTTTGTTTGATTTTGTTGTGAGAAGATAACAGGAGAAGGACTTTTTACTGGAGGAAGTCAGAATGGATTTGTTTTTTTTTTACAAACATGCAGTTTTCCACTTCAACAAGACGTTAATTGATGGACTGTAGTGGTATGGATTACTAGTGGATTATTGTGATCTTTTTATCAGCTGTTTGGACTCTCATTCTGATCGCACCCATTCACTACAAAGGATGCATTAATGAGCAAATGATCAGAATTTTTATTTTTGGCTGAACAGCTTCTTGAAGTGGGTTGATCATGCAAGTAAGTATATTCACACAACAAACCATATTTGTGTTACATCAGGTATTTATTTGATGCACCATTGTCACATTAAATTAACAGTAAATTAACATTAAATTATGCACTTTTAATGCATTTTCCCCTGAGTGAAGGGACTGGGTTTAGATGAAAAGCATCTGCTTGTCAGTAAAATCCAAGTTGTTGTTTTTTTCTTAAAGGGGTGAGCGGATGCCCATTTTCCATATGATTCTTTAGGGTTTTAATGAAAAGTCTCTAATATACTTTGGTTAAAAAATCTCAATAGTAGTGTAAAAAAACACCCTTTTACCTTGTCAAAATCAGCTCTGCAAAATATCAGCTCATTTTATTGCATGGGCCCTTTAAATGCAAATGAGCTCTACTTGCCCCGCCCCTCTCTGCTGAGGGATTACGAGCTGTAATGTTTACTTTAGCAGCATTTAGCCGTGTTTATCGGACATAGACGCATATGTAGATCAGGATTGGCACTTTCCTTTTAAAAATGAAAGTAACGTTGTCCTCTGCCTCTTCAGCGGCTCAGATGTCGGGAGTAAATGATGACTGCTATGTTCATTATTACATCCAACAACAGAACACCTCAATCGCTCAATTAGAGTCTTCCTCTGCACCTGAGTCACACAATGGCGATCATATTCGGACTGTTTTAGCTCGGTGAGGGCGGGTCTAAGGTAAGGCGCTCATGTCAATCAACTGTGTTTGGTCACAACGACAAGAAGCTGAGAATGACCTGATTTTAAAAAGGGGATATTACTTTTAAAGATTAAAAAAATACCACTGGGTGGGTTTTTATCATTGTAGGGTGGCTGTGTACACAAACTGCCCACACACATTATGTTCAAACAACTTGAAAAGTTAGTTTTGCATCCGATGACCCCTTTAAACTGAAAAGGCATTATAGTATATAGTTTATAGAAGTTAGTTATATTGATCTGCACTGTGCGTGTGTGTGATCACTGCTTATGTTCAGTTAAAACAACAAAAGTTGCTTTAGGAACTATTAAGACTCGTGCGTCAAAGCAAAATTAGTCTATCTGAAAATATTTAAGGCCACCTTTTGTTATTAAAATTTATTTTTTAATATTTATAATATAAAATATAACATTTAAACCTATTTACATCGGATCATTCTAAAATGATAGCATATCATTTGCAGTTCAAAACTGCATATAATCAGCATTTTATGTGCTATTAAGGAAATTGAGCTGAAATCAACCCCAATGAGAGTTCAACACATAGGCGTCACAAACTGACCCTCATATGTGGTAAATGCTTTTATGATCACATCCCTCCATGTCGATGAGCTCTGAGCGATGAAACCAGAGTGAAATCTCCCGCTCCGCTCCTTCCACAGAATCAGATGCATGGACCACATTTCTGAATGAATTTAACAGTGGTGAAAGTCATTTCATCCGTGCGACTCATATACATACTAAAAGTGTATTGATTTATAAGTGTGTGGCTGTGTTTGGAATAATAGTGGACACTATATAGTGTGCAGTAGGCACTAATTGTCCACTCAGAATAATGAGTGCATGTAAATACCTGCTGATGTGAACGCTAAAATCTCCTCTAATAGTTCCCGGTGCAGCTTCAGCAGGGTCTGTGTCTCCCACCAGCTTACGTGATGAACTCACTACATTATGCCCCTCCCACACCTGAAAACGAACCAATGAGGAATGTGAATTTCAACTTGTCGATGTTCATGACATCCCCTTGATTCTTAATACTGTGTTCTCACCTGTATGATCCACAGCTGTGTTTTTTTGTTTAGTGATAGTTGTTCACGAGTCCCTTGTTTGTCCTGAGCAGTTAAACCGCCTGCTGTTCTTCAGAAAAATCCTTCAGGTCTCACAAATTCTTTTTGTGTATTTGAACCCTTTCCAACAATAACTGTATGATTTTGAGATCCATCTTTTTTTTTTTTTTGTCACACTGAGGGACTCATATGCAACTATTACTGAAGATTTAAACACTCACTGATGCTCCAGAAGGAAACAGGCAAGGGGTGAAAACTTTTTGAATTTGAGCTTTTTGAAGATCTGGGTAAATTTAACTGATTTTGTCTTCTGGAAAACATGTAAGTATCTTCTGTAGCTTCTGTAGCTTCTGAAGGACAGTACTAAGTGAAAAAATTTGATACTTAGACAAAATAAGAAAAATCTTTATTCTGTTCAAAAGTTTTCACCCCATCTGATTAGTGCATTGTGTTTCCTTCTGGAGCATCAGTGAGTGTTTGAACTGTCTGTAGTAGTTGCATATGAGTCCCTCAGTTGTCCTCAGTGTGAAAAGATGGATCTCCAAACCATACAGTCATTGTTGGAAAGGGTTCAAATACACAAAAATGCTGACAAAACAGAATTTGTGGAACCTGAAGAATTTTTCTGAAGAACAGCAGGCAGTTTAATAGTTCAGGACAAACAAGGGACTCATGAACAACTGTCACTAAACAAAAAAAAAAAAAAACACAGCTGTGGATCATTCAGGCAACAACACAGTATTAAGAATTAGGTATTCAGGGATGTAAACTTTTGAACAGATATGTAAACTTCTTTCCTGTAAAATATCTTAAACAGGTCAGAATTAAACAAACAATAACATGCATTTTGTATGTTCCCTCTTATTTTAGTAAAATAACTAACATTTTGCAGTTTCTGAAAGGAGGATTTAAACTTTTGATCTCAACTGTACAACCTTTTATTTATTGTATTGGATTTCTAAATTTTTTTTTTTTTTTTTTGTCAGATTTACTCATTTATCACAGTGTAAACCAAAGCGTACTGCATTGTGGTATCCAGTATTATACTCAGTTGAGTGAAGTAGGTTATATTATTTAATGAATAATTTGCATAATGCAAAACCACTGTGTATTAGAGAGTAATATGACATTCGTAACAGGCCGTAATGCTGAAGCGCAGCCGTTTGAATGGTCCATACCATGGCGACTATGGGGCCAGAGGTCATGTAGTACAGCAGGCTGGAGTAGAAGGGTTTCCTCTGCAGCGAGACGTAATGCTGAGCTAAAAGCTTGTCAGAAGCCTGAAAAATAGACAAATCATGTAGAAACACATCACAAACAGTCATTAATGTGATCTAAATGAATAACTCACCTGCAGCATCTTCAAACCCACCAATCGAAATCCTCGCTGCTCAAAGCGTTTGATGACCTCACCAATCAGACGCCTCTGAACGCCGTCGGGCTTCACAGCTACCAAAGTCCGTTCTTTAATGCCAGAAAAATCTAAAGCAGGTCAAAAACAGATTAATACATGTGCATTTTCATGCATTTGGTTATGGATGAATTTGTTAGAGAAAAAAGCTAACAGCGCCATCTACTGCCAAAGTGTGAAACAAAAATATGAATATTCAAATAATGAGATTAATTCGATATTTTACATATTGTCCCATGTAAGTAAATAAATCTCATCCTGTTGAGATCTTAAGCATAAAAAGTGTCGAAACTACACTAGAAGCTTCCTGTCATTAACACTAAGTCATTGGTCATTTAGCAGCATTTGTAAATATTAATTGCAGGAACAGTGTGATTTTACATTTACATCACTAGGCAAATCCAGATCAATGGCGTGTCCCATGACAATCTCTTCTAAAGGACTGATTTTAAAAGAAAAGGTCCTGCAAATGTGACAGACACGTGGACACGCTTACAGTCGTTTTGTTGATGCTTGATCAAATGAAGGTCGTTCCACACAGAACAAGCTCATGTGCTCTGGCTTTGACCTCCACAGACTGCCAAGGATGCATTAGATATAGCACTGAGATTAGCCTTCAGAAAGGTCTCTGGAGTTATTAGTCAGCTGTCTAAAAAATGATAAAATAACTGTCTCTTATAAAAATACCACAGTATTATTATACATTTTTGTATGTATTAACTGAAATGCAAAACAATGTGTAATTTCCTGTGCTTAACCCTGGTAAATTTAGTCTCTTTAGGTTTGAGATGCAAGTATTTTTACGCTCATTATGGTGAACATGCTTGTGTCTTTCATTTGTGTTTTGGCATGTGATGCAGAAACCACTGCAATTTTGACCCGTGCGACTAAATCTATTAAGCGAGACAATAACTTGCACAAGCTCTCGTCTAACCTAATGCAGTCAGCACTCGCACACGTGAAAACATTTAACCAATCATTGATCACGCCAGCACGGAGCACAGCTTGTGTGATATTAGTGAAACAGATCATGTGCAACTTTTATTCTATGGTAAATGTAAAAAATATCCTCTAAATGAAAATTGTATACAATATATGTGACCCTGGACCACAAAACCAGTCATAAGGTTAAATTTGACAAAACTGAGATGTATACAACATATGAAAGCTCAACAAATAAGCTTTCTACTGATGTATGGTTTGTTAGGATAGGACGATATTTGGCCGAGATACATCTATTTGAAAATCTGGAATCTGAGGGTGCAAAAAAATCAAAATACTGAGAAAATCACCTTTAAAGTTGTCCAAATTAAGTTCTTAGCAATGCATATTACTAATCAAAAATTACATTTTTATATATTTACAGTAGGAATTTTACAAGAAATCTTCATGGAACATGATCTTTACCTAATTTCCTAATGATTTTTGGCATAAAAGAAAAATCAATAATTTTGACCCATGCAATGTATTTTTGGCTATTGCTACAAATATACCCCAGCGACTTAAGACTTAAGGTTTTGTGGTCCAGGGTCACATATGGTAATGCTGTTGAATGGTTATGCAGTGGTACATACTTTTATATATACCATGATTACTATATTCATATATCTTGGTATTTCAACAGATACCATAATATTGAAATATATATATATATAAAATTGGGGTGTTACGGCATTATTAATATCGTGATATTGCGATAGCAAAACTGTCTTGATATTATCGTTGTCACATGACAATATGATAGGTCTTCCGAGCAAAAATTGTAGTTTTTAAAATATTTCTAACTTCTTATTCTAACATAAAAGGTCTTTCAAGTTATATTTTGGGCCATGCTTTGGCACAGTATCTGTCAAAATGGCTGAAGCAGGCGCAGTAATATCACGCAGCACATGTGCAAATGCTAACTTAGCTGGGAACTATTTTCAAGCGCTGTGTGATATTACTGCGCCTGCTGCGTCCATATTACAGCAGCAAACTCCCTTGACTATTACGCCGGAATGGGAGTGTAGTTCCTAATCTTATCGGCCTAGAAAATCGCAGCTTTACAATTTTCGCCGGTATTAGTACACGATATAACTACAGAAGAGTCAAGTTTTAAATAGGACAAATATCGAAACTCGATGGTCATTTTTGAACGCGATGCTATTGGTCTCATAGGATTCAATGATCTATGCTAAGCTATGCTAAAAGTGATATCACCAGAACAGGAGAACGGTAGCCTAGCCTCTCCTAGTATCTCAATTCACTTCAGATCTCGAAAAATCCAAGATGTACCGGGCCAATCACGAGTCGGTGGGCGGGCTTAACATGATGACGACTGACCTGCGACCATAAGTTCCGTCAGACATTCTCTGGTTCCGTGAATTACGTGTGAAAATCTGAACAGTATTTATATCATTTTTTACCTTTGATAAACAGCCACGTCCATCTGTCCTGAGCACGAGTTTAGCATCAGGCTTGTTACGTGTGAACGTGCACTGGCGTAGTATACGCATACGCCTGAAGCGATCTGTCGCTTGTGTACAACACTCATTGTTTACACAGTGCACAGAGATTGTGGGTATAGCAGCTTTTCAAAATGGTAATTACTTGTGCTTATCTTGGTTGTTCAAACCGATTTAAAGCTAAAAGATTACGTTTGCTTGCTCAAACTCATCCGGAACTTTTCACCGATTTTCCCTTACGGCGTTTTCGTATACTACGCCAGAGCGTGTACATGTGTAACGAGCCGGATGATAAACTCGTGTTCAGGACAGATGGACGTGGCTGTGTATCAAAGGTAAAAAATTATATAAATACTGTTCAGTTTCTTGCAAAAACCGATCGTTTCGTGTCTTAGGACATCAATGTATCGTCACGAGTCACAGGGTGTAATTTGGATTTGTCTGTGCATGTTTTTGTTTACTTTTAAAGGTCTGGTGCAAATCTATGTCCATTATTTTTCACTTATTCAGTGTTTTCCGCAACTCAGAACGGCTCCATTCAGAGTGATTAACTCGTTTATTAAGCCTAAATTTATAATTTTGTAAGCCTAAATGAATTACTTTGTAAAATAAAAGCGTAAAAGTGCAGTATGAATTGCTGACAGCTAGTGGTTTGAATAATTTTTTCTAAATTTAAAATATCTCTTTCAAGTGTAGAAATTAGGAAAGAAGTAGTTTATTTTCCCTACTGTAGTGTAAAGCCTAAATAATATATTTATGAAATATTAATTTTCATTTATTTTAGAGTACAATTGTTTTACAATATATGTTGTTTTTGTTATTATTATATTCTAATTTGTTTGGGTTCCTAAACACCATTGTGAATGCAATTTAGACTGAGATAGTAACTAACTTTTTTCTGACTTTAATTTTCTTAGTGAACATGGGTTGGAGCTCTTAATTTTGAACTCTCAAAGTTCATTCGATAAAATAATTTAACTTAAAAATGTACAAAATTGTCAATTTTTCCCCTAATTCGTTATTTGTCTTTTTTTTTAAATATCGCAATAAATATTGTATCGTTGACTTGATATTGTGATATTATCGCATCGTGAGATTTTGATATTGTTACATTCCTAATATAAAACAGTACTCTAGCATTTGAATGGTATAGTAATTATATCAAATGTAAAACCATGGTATTTACATGGTTCTCTAAAGTACCAACATGGTACATGTCCTAAAATAATTGTAGTCGCATTGACCTTTTCACTATTTGTGTAGTGTAGCATTACTATTGCAGCTAAACAAACAAACAAAAAAAAACGTTTTAGGAACGTTTTGACAACGCTATGGAAGTTAAGAAAACGTTACTTCTAAAGGTTCTGTTTATATGAAAGTTAAAGGAACATTCCATTTTATATTTTATAAACATTATGGGAGTGTTACAATGTAATGTTTTTGAGCATTCCGAAGTAGTAACATTTTAAAAATGACAGACGAACGTCCAGCTAAAAAAAATGTTTCTGTGCTAACATTTTGAGAGCATTATTAAAGACCAGATAACTTTAAACAATCATTCTGAAAAGCATTTGCTTATAACTTTGAGATCTGAAAACGTTCCCTGTTAGCTGAGACTGTACACATCTATAAATATCCCCTTTAAATAAAATATATTCTAAGAACATTTCCCAATAAGTAATGGAAATTTTATTTTCAAACCGTTATTTGTAGAGGTCGACCGATATTGGTTTTTACCGATACCGATAGCTAGGTTGGACCACGCTGGCCGATACCGATTAATTAACCGATAGTTTTTGAAAATGGATATTGAAGGCCAACTAAAATAGTGCTCTACTATTTAAAAAATAAATACTAAACCATACTTTGTAAATGAATAAAAATATTAATACTAATTATAAATTGATCATTAAAGTTATTTCATAGTTCATTAATGTTAACAAAATGAACTTCGAAATTTAACAATATATCAGTAAATGTTGAAATTAACACTCTAACAAGAAACAACACTTCTATTCTACAGCTTTCATCAATCTTAGTTGTTACAAATGGGCTCATTGTAAAGGGGTGGGAATCTTTAAATTTTAACATTTTTTTTATTATATAAGCAGGCTGCTTTTTAAAATAATTACTTATTTAAAATTAGTGTTCTTTAAGTGTCGGCAAGTTTACAGAAATAGTTTTTTTCTTTTTCATTTGATTATTACAGATGAGATCAGACAGAGGCAGCTTTAACAGGCTGCATTCAAACGAATGCACAGATCTATTTCGATGTATCAGATGTTTTGTCCTGCTCTGAAAACATAACTGACTGTGTGTACATCAGTTTCGTATAAAAGTATTTGAAAATCCAAGTGCATTTAACTGCATCTGCAATCAAGCTTTTTAGGACGAACAAACACAAAGAGCAATTGAAAGTCTGTCAGTGCATCTAATAGTACTGCATTATAAACGGCAGAAATGAAGGCACATGTAAAGTCAAAAACTGCGATTGATAGCTCACACTGTCAAACAATACACTTAGCTCACTGTGGAAATTCTGTGCAATGAAGCCAGCCGCGTTTCTGGCGCGCACGCGTGCCATATGCGGGAAAAACACACGCTCATTGAAGAGAGGATTGAGGTGCGTCGGAGAATCTATTTTTCACCCACCCTTTAATGAAACCGAACAAAAGTGCAGCGCTGTGTTGCGCGGACAACTTGCAGGTATCACACACACACACAGGACGCGTTGTATAGTTCAAGCATAAATCTAAAACAGTTTATTTAATCACCAAACGGGCAAATTTTTACTTCAAGAATGATCAAAAAAGCGGCAAAGGTTAGTTTAAACATGAAACGGAAAGAGAAAGTGCGATCTATAATGCAGCCATTTCAGAAACAATTTCTTTTCTGTTTTACATTTATGTTTAAATATGATTTGTTTTTGTTTTGTTTCAGTTTAATATGTTAATTACGAAAGAAGTTTGTGTAATTTGTAAATGTCATAAAGGACGTGGTATGAATTGGACGGCAATACGCCAGGAGAATTGGAGAGGGTCAGACACAATTTTTGACAACTTCGTACGTTTTTATTTGTGGAAAATCCCTTCTTTAACGAATTTCGTTTTGTATTATTTTTATCTTAATTTTTAATAGATATTTTTGTTGATCAGTTATTAAAATCAAATAGGAACAGGAAAATGGCATTGTGAAATAAAGTGCGTAACAAGATGCAAACTCACCATGCTTTAACGGCCTGAAGAAAAGGCTAAAACATAAATTATAGCTCTGTATTAAGCATACAGACTTAATTAGAGCTAAAGAAATACAAATAGTTTGCTTAAATGCACAATACTCAATTTTCCAGCACAGGGTCAAGTCTTTATGAACGATGTAGGAAAGATGTGTAATGTAAAACTATGGCGCACTGTGACTGATTTTGTCGGCTGAATGAACACAGTTTGCTTTCTCATGTCTTTACACCTGCAACTTTGCTGGCTAAGAATATAAACAGCTGGATATAAATCAATACAAATATATGGTAGCAATCCTGGCATTAAACATTGGTCTAGGGCTTAACCTCTCATACTCCATGACAGCGGAGCGTGAGCCGCTTCAGCAAAGAACGCAACCCGGAAAAACTATTGGCAAGGATTTTTGCCGATAACCGATAGTTCGGCCAATCAACTATCGGTGCCGATTAATCGGCAAAACCGATACATCGGTCGACCTCTAGTTATTTGAATATATTCTCTGAACGTTTAAAACGTAAACATCTGAAATGTTTTAGAAAACGCTTTCATAGGATATGTGACCATTAGAGACACTATTACAGACTAGAGGTCAACCGATATATCGTCGGGCGATATATCGGGCCGATATTTGCCATTTTTTAATATATCGGCATCGGCCGATTTTCATGTTTAGTAGCGCCAATTTAAAGTCAGGCACGTCTGCGGGCAGCCCCGTGTTATTGGTGCGGTGGAGCGGTGGTAATAAAAAAAATGCATTCTAATTACTTGTGGCTGGGTCGCGCGTGGATGAGATAAATCAATAATAATGTAAACATTAACTATTTTCTAAAATAGTTATGTGGTCAGGGCCGTGGCTCGAGCTTCCTTTTAAATATATTTTGATGATTGCACCTGATGCGACCGTCCTCTCCGTCACCCCAGATACTGCGAGTTTAAAACTATAGTCACGTCCAGATGTCAGTAAACGTTATTTTGTTTCAGCATGGATTTGGCTTAAAAGCACGAGTGATTAAGCCTATATAAGTCTGCAGCGATGTGAAGATCAACTGTTTAAATGAACCATCCATTCATCATATCATCATAAAAAACTAAGAATTAGAATAATAGGAATAGGAAGATCGTGTGCGGTTTGCTAAATCGGAGAAAAATATAGGTGCAGGTGGGTGGCGGGCAGATTACACTATTGCCTGATTTTGCTTTATTTCGTCATCAAAAGTAAGATTTTGCTCTCTTTTGTCGTCAAAAGTATTCTGAAACAAGTCACAACTGAGCCGCTGTGCATCTCCATTTAAACACTGCGGTGTTTCGTTTATGAATGAACGTGGGTTTTTAAACGAATCTAGTGAAATGATTCAATTTCTCATTCATAAAGAGAGTCATTTGCTTTATTCAGGAATGAATCAACTGTTCGAGCGAATCAAATGAATGATATGATTCAGTAATTAAATCAGTGTCTTGCCGCCATCTGCTGGCAGGTCCTCTCAGTTATATAAATCATTTAAATTTTCTGTATTCAAAATTTTATATTTAAAACATTAAAGTTTAACATTAATCTCAGCCCTTAAACTTTTATGTAAATGATTGACAGTTTTTATATTATTAGTTTTATATATTTAATACTTGGTCAGTTTGATTTGTTTGGTTAAAGCATGCAAATAAAGGGGAGAACTTCAAGATATCGGCCCTAAAAATCAGCCAAAAAAAATCAGCTGACCATGACCTCTAAACATCGGCATCGGTTATAGAAAAACCCATATCGGTCGATCTCTATTACAGACAATAATGTTCCATTTTAACTTAATTTTATTGTTTTGCAAACATTATGGGAATGTTAGCTACTTTTAAATGTTCTCTGAAACATTTTAAACTAATAAATAGTAACATTAAAAAAAGGTCCAACAACAATGCTTCAGAAAAATAATGACGTTTTGAGGACGAGGCAAAAGACCAGATAACACTGAACGAACGTTCTATTAACATTGTTTAGAACTTTAGCCAAAGTTCTAACAGGGAATATTTTCCATGGTAACTGTCGAAGAACATGGTACTTCTAGTTAACCCTGACACAAACCTGCACCTTAAAGAAATGTATTTAAATCAGTTTCTTCACCAGTTATATCCTGCTATGGGATGGATACATACACAGAGACGGATTTATTTGTACAGTAAGCAAACCTGTGTCACTGCTGAGGCTGCGCGCGTGTCCGTTTCCCAAAACGCGCGTGGAAGTCCGTGTGACCGCTCGCGCTACGTGGACGCAGAGAGCAAATTTTGCTGCCATAGTCAAATTCTTCCCAAAACTTCACCGAGTAGCGCTTCAACAACTCCAAAACTTATGAGCGGTCCGGTGCTTTTAACCCCCGGACCGTTACACACGCACGCACGCACGCACGCACGCAAATGCGAGGTCGTTCACCTGACAGGTCAAAGTCAAGCGTCCAATCATCATGTATTCAGATGAGGCGTGCGCGCGCGCGCGCGTGTGTGTGTGTGTGTGTGTGTATCATGGGAAAAAAGAGCCCCGCAAATTACAGTGAGATTACTGGTCATCACGTGCACAAACACAACCTCTTAATTAACACCATTTCCTGTTTGGAGAGGCATGAAATATACACACACGAGCGAAAAAGCCAGCTGAAGAAAAACGGAACGTTTGTGACACTGAATGAACACTTTGTACTTAAGATGAACTATTTTATTATGCGTAAAAGGTCTGCATATAGATGTTTTATTTTAAGTTCAGGGGGCATTTAGATATTTTGTCCCAAAAGTGAAGTTAGGGCGAAGGACAAACACATGAATCGATGCCTGGCAAAAAGACAAAACAACAAATGTTAATCTTTGCAGGAGGACAAACACAAACTGAACGGACTACTTTTGATCATTTCAAACAGACGATCCAATCACATTAGCTGATCACCTGATAACAGGAAATGGCTATAACCTCAGCCTTGATCACTGATAATGAGACCGACAACATAGAAAGGGTATTAAAATATTTAAGATGGTATTATAAAGAGAGAATTTAATATAATTGCATGCAGTGTGGAGGAAAGCTACTTTTAAAAGTAATGCATCACAATATTGAGTTACTCCCTAAAAAATTAAATAATTATGCTACCTAGTTACTTTTTATGGAAAGTAATGCGTTACGTTACTTTTGCATTACTTTTTAAATCTAAGCAGGGCTTGCTTGTTTGTTTTTAATATAAAAAGTTCTATTTTTGGCAAATGTAAAAGCCTTTTTACACCAAAAGCCTCAGGCTTAGAGAAAAGTAAATTCACGTCTGTACAGTAGACCGCAGAAGAAAAATGTCAACTCTTCAGCAATAAAAAAGGAAAACAAATGTTAGATTATCTTGAGTAATTTTTGCTCATTTGTATAGATGAACTGGATCATAGAAGGTCAATAAAATGACATCGGTTCATAAAATGTGATTAAAGACATGAAGGATATTTGTATTATTTAACATATTTAATTATTGCAGGTTTGCATTGAGTTTCACTGTTTTTATTCATTTTGAGGAACACTGTATCTGTTTTTTAGTGAGTGAGATGAATTAATGCTTGTTCACATTTATTCTAGAACTAAAGTAACATCTTACAATTTCTCTTAACATGGGCACAGAAGAGCTTTTAATCAATAAATGGGGGGAAGTAACTGGCGTTACTTATTTGAAAAAGTAACTCAGATATTGTCTTGTCAATTAAAAAGTAATGCATTACTTTACTAGTTACTTGGAAAAAGTAATATTATTATGTAACTTGCGTTACCCTTAACACTGCATAAACCATGTAAATGTCCATCATTCACCACTAGAGGGCACGGTCTACATCATTTACAAGCAGAACAACATTCACAATAGCTTTCTGCTGTGTAAAATGCACTCTGTCAGCCAATTAATCTAATCTAATTTAAAAGAAGTACATTTTTGATTTAGAGCTGTTATGATAGAGGTTATATTTTTAAGATTTGTTTCAGTGCGGATTCCTGAAACAACAGGGAAAGTCTCTGAAAGAACTGGCCTCAACTTGCCTCCACATGAAGGTGATGCAAAAAGATTCCCAGAGACGTCACACTGGAATGACAAGTTGAATAGAAGGTTTCCCGTGAACGCTTTACAATAAAGGCTTAAGTGTGTGTGTTGTGGCAAATCTGCTTTTTGCTTTGTCATTATGGCGTATAGAGTGTAGATTGATTTGAAAATTAAGGGGTGTGAATACTTTTGCAAGGCACTGACAAATTCAAAAGTTTTTGAACAGTAAGATTTTCAATGTTTTTTGCTCACCAAGCCTGCATTTATTTGATTCAAAATACAGAAAAAGCATAAAAATTGTGAAATATTTTTATTATTTAAAATAGCTGTTTTCTATTTGAATATATTCGAAAATGTAATTTATTTCTGTGATTTCAAAGCTGATTTTTAGTATTACTCCAGTTACATGAAATCATTAATATTCTGATTTGCTGCTCAAAAAACAGTGAAAAAAAAATGGTTGAAAACACCCGAGTAGAATTGTTTAAGTTTTCTTTGATAAATGGAAAGATCATTAATCTGAAATAGAAATCTTTTGTAACATTATAAATGTCTTTATCATCACTTTTGATCAATTTAAAGCATCCTTGCTAAATACAAGTATTAGTTTCTATAATTTCTTAAAAAAATATATACTGTCTCCAAGCTTTTGAATGGTATAGTGTATAATGTTACAAAAGCTTTTCATTTCAGATAAATGCTGATCGTTGGATCTTTCTATTCATCAAATAATACTGAAAATATGTAGTCAACTGTTTTAAATATTGATAATAATAAAAAATAAAAAAACAATGTTTCTTAAACAGCAAATCAGAATAGTTTCTGAAGAATCATGTGACACTGAAGACTGGAGTAATGATGCTGAAAATGTAGCTTTGATCACAAAATTAAATTACATTTTAAAATATATTCAAATAGAAATCAGTTACTTTAAATAGTAAAAATATTTCACAATTTTACAGCTTTTGCAGTATTTTGGATCAAATAAATGCAGGCTTAGTGAGCAGAAGAGCCTTTTTCAAACATTAAAATTGTACTGTCAAATTTTTTTTGACAGGTAGTGTACACTCCCAGGCCTTTATGTTTTTTTTTTACAGAAAGAACAGTCAATGTTGATCCACTCAATATTGATGACTTTAGGCAGCTCATGAGTACACATAAACTAATGTACATAACAATGAATTGGTTTGAGCAGGACAAACTTAAATAAGCTCAAACAAATCCATTTTCATAGAGCTCATTTTTGAGTTGATGAAGCTGACACATTTTAAGTAATCTGAATTGTGTCATTGTTTTGACATGAATTAACTTCACATTAATTACTTAACTTCTTTGAATTTAAATGAACTTAAATTTAACCAAAACCTTCTAGGGATTTCTAATTTTTCATTCTTAAAATGTTTAAATGAAGATTATGTAATAAATTTGGGTTAAATATATTAAAATTAGCTTACTCAGAGCAGTCACAGTTAATGTCAAATATTCTACACAGTGACCAAATATTTTGTATAGGGTTTAAAACTGAACTCTGACCAGGCCAAACATGAACCTGATGAACTTGTTCTCAAGCCATGTATTTGCAGTGTGGGCAGTTACATTGTTTTGTTGGGAGGAAAAAAAACCTCTAAGATAATAACTTGTCAATTGTGGGAAGCAGTATTCTTTTTAAAGCATTAACTGACTTTTTGCTTTTTACAATGAAACTGGACGTGCCATATCATGACACTTCTCACTCCTCACATGCTTCATCAGATCTTAAAAGACAGCTCTCTGGAGCATCATCATGCAACTCACTCGTGTTTTACCGTGATTCATCACTCCACAACACTGCTCTGAATCAAACATATTCTGCTAAAATATTCATTTTGTCCTTAGCATGACTTTATAAGGAGTGAATTTGCCTATAATTCGTACAATTTTTTTTCAATTTCTCAGCAAATTGTGGTTTAGAGACCATTAAAAGCTTAGCTTCTTTTTTTTCCCCAGGTGTGTGTCTAAGTACAGTATGTATAGCTATACAGCAATATTATATAGCTGCTGGTATGTTATGAATATGACAAGGTGATGCTTAGTTTTAATAAATCATGAATCTGAATCTCACAAAAAATGGTAACACTTTACAATAAAGTTCATTAGTTAACATTAGTTAAGTTAACAAGAACTAATGAACGAACAAAACTTTTACAGCATTTATTAATCTTAGTTAATGCTAATTTCAGCATTTACTAATGCATTATTAAAATCACAAGTTGTTTGTAAACATTAATGCACTGTGACCTAACATGAACAATGAAAAAACTATTTTAACTAACCGTCATTCATACATTAAGTAAAGTTCATGTTCCATGAAGATTTTTTGTAAAATTCCTACTGTAAACCTATCCAAATGTAATTTTTGATTAGTAATATGCATTAAGAACTTAATTTGGACAGCTTTAAAGCTGATTTTCTCAGTATTTTGATTTTTTGCACCCTTAGATTTCAGATTTTCAAATAGATGTATCTCGGCCAAATATTGTCATATCATAACAAACCATACATCAATAGAAAGCTTATTTATTGAGCTTTCATATGATATATCTCAGTTTTGTAAAATTTAACCTTATGACTGGTTTTGTGGTCCAGGGTCACAAATGACAAGTAGGCGATTGCCAAAAGTATTACCAAAATACTTCAGTAACAAATGCAGTCTGCAGTAACATTTTTAGTACATCTTAGCAACCCAGTAAATTAAATACGTATAAAATATATAAATAATATACCGGTATTTGTAAGTACAAGCACTGGTAATGCCATTTTTCTAAATAGTTCTATCATTTCTTAATAATTTTCTGTGAAAAAAAAGATTCAGCCTTTGTTTATGTTCACTGCTAAACAGAGCTGCTAAATATAGTTTATCGCGTTGTGTCGTTTGTTACCTTGCTGTTGCTGTTCTTTGCGGTTTGAGAAAAATAATATGCTGGTAAAGTGTACGAACCCTTAACAAACAGTTATCTAGCCTAGCAGACCTCAGAGAAGCATTAGCACTATCTTTGTAGGACTATCTTCCTGCGGTTGAACGGCAGTTAGCGGTCAAATCGGTCACAGTTAACGTTACCAAACAACCGTAGAGATAGGTCTGTTTACCTTCTTCCTGAGAAACCGATTAGCGTCGCCATGATGGATTCTAACTCCCCGTTGGGTGCTCTCGTGTTCCGGTCTCCACATTAAAACGGGGTAAAAAGATAGATGGAGTTGATTAAACTGAAACTTTTTCAATATAGTGAATATACAAATGTGCGGAAATATGTTAATTTGACTCGAAACACCCAAGACCGGAAATGTAAATACTGTTCCAGTCAGTTGAGACTTACCCTTTCAGGAAAAAGAGATATCCCTGCTGAAAAAAACAGCATATGCTGGTTAGGTATGTTTTGGTGCTGGGATGCTGGTTTTAGCTGGTTTATGCTGGTCATGTTGCTGGTTTATACTGGTCCCTTGCTGGTTTATGCTGGTCATGTTGCTGGTCAAGGACCAGCATAAACCAGCAAAGGCCAGCATAAACCAGCAAAGTACCAGCTAAAACCAGCATCCCAGCACCAAAACATACCTAACCAGCATATGCTGTTTTTTTCAGCAGGGTTGTGACCCTGGACCACAAAACCAGTCATAAGGTTAAATTTTACAAAACTGAGATGTATACATCATATAAAAGCTCAATAAATAAGCTTTCTATTGATGTTTGGTTTGTTAGGATAGGACAATATTTGGTCGAGATACATCTATTTGAAAATCTGAGGGTGCAACTAAATCAAAATACTGAGAAAATCACCTTTAAAGTTGTCCAAATTAAGTTCTTAACAATGCATATTACTAATCAAAAATTACATTTTGATATATTTATAGTAGGAATTTTACAAAAAAAATCTTCATGGAACATGATCTTTACTTAATATCCTAATGATTTTTGGCATAAAAGAAAAATCAATAATTTTGACCCATGCAATGTGTTTTTGCTACAAATATACCCCAGCGTCTTAAGACTGGTTTTGTGGTCCAGGGTCAAATATTATGTTTTATTTTGTAAAGTCAGTTGCTGTATATACTATATACACATACCTTGGAGTCTTCATCAAAAAGGAACATTTTAACTGCTGTTTGTCACAAAAAAGAATAATAATAATAATAATAGAATATCGCAAGGGTTTTCTGTGGAAAAGGTAATAGCAACTTTTTATGTTACAATTCTGGCTTTTTTTTTCTCTTAATCACGCAATTCTGAGAACATATTGGTATATTTTTACCCTCAAAACAGGACTTTATAACTCACAACTGCAAGTAACTCTCACAGTAATAAGAAAAAAATTCATAATTGTGAGGAAAAAAAAGTCAGAATTTTTTTATTCGTTTTTATCTCGCAATTTTGACTTTATAACTCACAGTTTTGAGTTTATATTTCACAACACAGAGAAAATTCTGAATTGTGATATAAAAAGGTCACAATAACATTTTTATTTTTTTATTCAAGGGTTAAAACGGGCTCCCATGGTTTTCTTTGAAATGCGTTTGTCTTTAATACGGAAGTTGTAAATTAAATAATTTTATATATACTTTTTTATTCATTAAGGTGTAGTATGTTATATTTTTCTAAACAAATTACAAGCTCTGAAAGACTAAGACTTTTTACAATTTTGCTTTAGACAATCTACAAATCTACAGATCTTAAAATAAAACATTAAGGTTACCACTGCACTTTTCTGAAAAATAAATTAATTCGAACAATTACAATCTTGTTAAAAATTATTTAACTAAAAAAAAAATGCTTGTAATTTCTGCACAGGAAAGATTTGATGTTTCCATTCAAAAGGAAATATATCAGCATTGGCTACTGGCCAAAATAAGATATAAGCATATCAGATATGGGCAAAAATCCAATATTGTGCATCCCTAATTAAAATAATATGGTAAGACGCTAATTTGCAATATTAACGAGTAGTTTTGTACAGCTAAAAATTGCTGGACACAAGACCCATAAAGTTTACAAATGGACACATCCACTCTTAAAGGAAGAAAAAGGTGGATAAAATATTGTTTATGAAAGTAATAAATCATTATTTTTACTTAATATATTTCATATATTGTGCACAGTTACAACCATTAAAAGCCCTTATACAACTGGCACCATTTAACCAGCCCTTTTGGTAAAATTCGAGAAAAAAAAAAAAAAAAAAAAAAAAACAAACGAGCATATTTCATACTTTAATTGCATAAAAAAAGAAAAAAAAAAATTCAAAACACTGACCCCTGGTTTCACAGACATAAGGTCCCAGACTAAAATGCAAGTCTGAGCTGTTTCAACTCAAAGGAACTTGCTGATCTTAAAACACATCAGTGCCTTTGTTTTGTCTCAAGCTTCTACTAGTAATGTTTGTTTTCTAAGGCACGTTTATAAAAAATACTTAAATGTCTAATTGAACTGTGGCCTAATCCCTGGTCTAAACCCTGTCTGTGAAACCAGGCCTGAGAAAATCACCTTTAAAGTTGTCCAAATTAAGTTCATAGCGTGCATATTACTTATCAAAAATTAAGTTTGATATATTTACGGTAGGACATTTACAAAATATCTTCATGAAACATGATCTTTACTTAATATCCTAATGATTTTTGACAAAAGAAAAATGGATCATTTTGACCCATACAATGTATTTTTGCCTATTGCTACAAATACACCCGTTCTACTTATGACTGGTTTTGTGGTCCAGGCCAGGGTCACATCTTTGTATGTGAGAAAACAAGACAACGCCTACAAGTAACAAAATGACAGAGACAGAGAATGCATTTCATTATAAAACTTTATTGAAGGTTTGTTTGTCCTGGATCAGGATGGAATGATATGAAAAAGACGTGAGAGTCCATCTCCGTGGAAATAAGGAGAGGGCAATAAAACCAGACAATTTAAGAGAAAAAAAAAAAAAAAATTCAGTGCTCTGCGTTGCACCCGTTCACTTTTTAAAACCATTCAGAGCTTCAGCAATGCTTCACTCAACAGCAGCCAGTACGAAAATCCACATGTAACCATCTTGAGATGTGTTCGCTCAACTTAACTCCACACCACTGCATTTCCAACGCCATCAGTTCAGTTCACTTCAACAAAATAAGTGTGCTTCCACTTACACCGGTCTTTTTAAAACAACAAGCAATGGGAAAAGCACTGCTCCGAATCCAACGAACGCAACACCCGAAGCGCGCCGCTTTGACTCGCATCAGCTGATTTTGGACGAGTTTCTCGACAGCAGCTGTAAAACATCCACTTTGGCCTCTTGATCATTGGCAAACGTGTAAAATCTAGCTGAAATAAACAAAAGAAGCTGACGAACGAAGCCCCTGCGGCTCTCAGAAACACGCCGCCGCTGAGATCTCAGGCTGGCCCCTGGCGAAAGGCAATACATGACCACCGAAGCAGTGATCCGCGTCCTTGAGAAGGATGGGCCGTGGTTTGGCTGTGCGGCAGGGCTGATGTGCCGCTATAACTTCAAGGTTCCCGGCGGAAGGCTTCCGTTGCACAGTCTGTAGAAGCGCAGGTCGTTCACGATACGGTACACTCCCTGAGAAAACGATGGCAGGTCCTGCGAAGGGTGGAAGAGACAGAAACAAGACGTCACTTGCATGTTGAAACATGAAAGTGGTTCACGCTGCATGACCTCATGCAAAAAGGATGAATAGGAGAAGTAAATCTGGCAAGAAAATGGTCATATTTCACTCCAAATTTGAAAAATTGAATTGAAATACGTTGCTTAAAGAAAATGAAGACTGCTTTAGGATTATTTTGAAATTTGGGCTTAGTTATAAAAAAAAACCCAACAACACAGATTTCTCATGTAATTAACACTTTGGGTATTAATGGCTTTAGTAATGATCGCTCACCCTCTCTGGCGTGAAGTTTCGGGCAAGCGTTGTGCGTTGATGTGGGTCGAGGCCTTGGCAGCCATTGAGGAACTCTGGCAAGAAGGAGGAGTAGAACGCTGAGAAATCCACAGCCGCCATGTTGTAGAGCGCCAGCGTGATGTCGTCCTGGAGGAGGTCGTGACTCTTGTGCAGGAGGACTTGCAGGAGAACATTTATGAAGTGGAACAGCATGGCGTTCCGGAACAGCTTCTGAAATCAACATGTGACCACACGTCATAACATAAACATACATGCCTTTTGAATAAATGAATAGATACAAAAATACTAATTTAATAAAATAATATTTTTACAAAATTTACTATAAATGTAAACATATATTAAAGTTTAGTTTTTATTTCTATTAAACACATTTATATTAAACTAATTTAACTAAAATGACATTTAATATAAATTAGAAACTTATTTAGTGTTTAACTATGATGTTCATTTTTCTTTGTATTAAATGTGTACAATGTTTTATTAAATGTAAGATTTATTTGTATTAAACGTAAATTAAACATTTAAATTTAAAGATATATTAAATGTTAAATTTTTACTTATATTAAATACATAATTAAACTAGAATTACATGTATTTAATAGTAACTTAATTATTAGTAATGCAATTTAATTAAGCTTAATTTGCAAATATGCGTTATTTTTTATTAAATATCAGTTAAACTTTTTTATTTGTATTAAATTAGTTACATTTTTAATTATATTAAATAAGATTGAATTAGATTTAAATTGAAACATTAAATTAGTTACATTTCTTTATATAAAAAAAACTAATAAATTCAACTTAAATTAAAAATGTATTTACAAATGTAACATTAAATAAGTTTTTAATTTATATTAGTTTATTTTTAATACGTTTTTTACTAATTTTTCTTGCATTAAATTAGTTCAATTATTTATATTAAGTGCAAATTAAACGAAACATTTAAATACATTTCATTTTTATTTATATATTATATTTTAAATAGTTTTTATTTAATAAAGTATACTGTAATTTTTAATTTATTAAATATTTAAATTTTTTATTTATATTAAATATTAGATTAAATAGTTACAGTTTACAAATGTGTCATTTGTGAACATGAATGTATTAAATAACATGAACAATACATTAACAAAGATTAATAAATACTGTAATGTTAATAAAAATACAATTGTAAATTGTTCATGTTAGTTCACAGTGGATTAACTAATGTTAACAAACAACTCGTTATTTTAATAATATATTATTAAATGTTGAAATTAACAACTAAGATTAATAAATGCTGTTGAAGTGTTGTTCATTCTCAGTTCATGTTTACTAAAGTAGCTAACTAACGTCAATTAATAAAACTTTTTTGTAAAGTGTTACTGATTAAATATAGTTTCATTTTTTAGTATCAATGAAAAATGGAATTCAAATATATTTTAAATATAAATAAACTCTCTCTCTCTCTCTCTCTCTATATATATATATATAAAATAAGTTAATTTTTTCAAAATTATTATATTATTAAATATGAATGTATTTTAAGTTAATAAAAATAAATCTACCAAAAATTAAAACAAATGAATAAACTTAATGTGAAAAAAAAAAAAAAAAAAAATTACCCTGTGGTACAGCTTGTGTTTGGTGTTCAGGACCTCCAGGTAACTCAAGTTTTGTTTGAAGATGTGAATATCAGGCTGTAGAAAAGACTGACCAAATGCCTGCAAATCAAAGACATGAGTTTATGAGTCTATGAGTTTAGACAAAAACAGTCCAACACCATGCATGAAAGTGCTTCATGTACTGCAACTGAAGCTTGAATCATATGATTCTGGGAACCACTAAATAATATGCAGACAATAAGCCAGAAATATTGCACTGTGTTGTCTGTACTGACACCACACACACTAAAGTGCCACTGAAATAAATGATTGATGTGGTTCTTTATAAAGAATGAATCAAACTCTGAATGGACATGGACTGCTCTGCAAACCAGGTTTTTAGGACAGTGTGTGCTTGATACCTGCATGGCGGCAATGAACTGCGCTTGGTTCTCCATCAGTTCTTCAGCTCCGGTTCTCTGAACGCTGCTCAGCACTGAGCTCTTGAAGAAGAACCTCCAGTTCTGATGGAGAATCTGAAAGAGCAGTTCGAACATCTCGGCTTTCACATCTGGACAGGAGCGCTGCAGAACACAAAGTTCAGCAAAAATAACTTTTATAACATATTCTTATTTCTGGAAACCACAGCTGCCCCTTTTTACCATAAATTCATCAACTTTAAAGGATTAGTTCACCTTGTCATCCAAGATGTTCATGTCATTCTTTCTTCATTCAAAAAAGGAAAACATTTCAAGAATGTTCTCCATATAGTGGACTTCTATGGTGCCCACGATTTTGAACTTCTAAAACACAGTTTAGTTGCCGTTTCAAAGGGCTCTAACCAATTGGAAACGAATGGTTATATTCAAATTTTTTTTTTGACAATTTAAATACTTAAGGCGAGACACTGCAGATGAATAGAGTAAAAAAAAACAACTAATAGTTATCACCTTTCTTACTCAGTTGATTGATTACTTGGATAAATTTGGAAAAAAAAAAATTGTATTACAAGTTCTCAAATGTTGTTTAAATATGCAAATAAGCCATTAAAGAAATTTTGCATTTTGCATTTCTAGTACAAAAATCTGAACACTGGATGAAGTCTGTTTTTTTGACATATTAGAGTCAGAAGTTTTTACAGAGGGAATTTTGGGTATCTTATTTCATCACGACATAACTCAGAAAAAAAAAACTTAGAACAGACAGGAAACACTAGATTTTTTACCAATTTTGGGGAAATAAAATCAAGCAAATCATATATGTACAAATCCCTTTGTAAAAACCTTCAGGATATAAACAGGGATAAAAATGTCAAGTTTGGTGTAAGTGTAAGTGCTACTGAAGTGGAGATGTATGTCTCAGTGTAGAAGGAAAAAACTCATTTTGAGAAATCAGCCTTTAAAAATATGCATTGTAAGCTAGAAAAAGATGAGCATTTTTGGTTAAAAAGTGTATAAATATTTTTTTTTAAAGAAAATGATCGATTGTTTCGCTAAATAAGACCCTTCTTCCCTGGCTGGAATCTTTTAGAGCCCTTTGAAGCTGCATTTTGGAAGTTCAAACTCACAGGCACCATAGAAGTCCATTATATGGAGAGAAGAACTGAAGAAACAAGACATGAACATCTTGGATGACAAGGGGGTGATTACATTATCTGCAAATTTTTGTTCTGGAATTGAACTAATCCCTTTAAGAGGTTGGGTGTCTTTTTTGTGTTTCATACCTCTGCCACTATTGGGTAAACCTGATCCAAACAAAGGCTGAGGATGCTGGGTAACAGAGGTTTGAAGGTCTGACCGGGTTCTTGAACCACCACCTAAAACAACGACCCAAAGATAAACTGTGAGTAGCGCGTTTAACAAACACGGAAACCCAAATGT
Organism: Garra rufa; assembly: GCF_049309525.1. Lineage (NCBI taxonomy): Eukaryota > Metazoa > Chordata > Actinopteri > Cypriniformes > Cyprinidae > Garra > Garra rufa. The sequence continues at coordinate 417,277 of NW_027394277.1, read as the reverse complement.
AAAGTAGCTTTTGTTCCCTTTACCTGCAGAATCTTGAGAAACTTTTGAACCACTTTGGATCCAGAGCTGCCCTCCTGTAAGATGCTCACCGCCAGCTGCTCTCTGAGGAACATGGTGACGATTGAGTCAAGTTAGATCAGCCTGACTGATTAGAGTAAATTAGCACTCATACCAACTTCATGTGAAGGTTACCTGGTGAACATGCTGAGGAAGGTCTGGATGATCTGCTCTGTGAACGCCACACCCATCTGCACACGCAGTGCTTGAAACAGTGTGAGGAAGAAACTCAGCATCTCATCTGTTACATCTGAGAAAGAGCAAACACATTAGACAAGATGTCAGTCCAATGAAACCTCAGCAATCGTGATTAAAACTATAAAGCAGTAAAGAAGATGTTGTCATAAATGTTAATGTAAGCCTGAGTTCACCGGCTGTTCGAGAGATTCTTTTGTTACCTGGCTGCTGGATGAAGAGGGGGAAGAGCGCCAGCGTGACCTGGACAGACTCCTGTAGGCTGTGGTAACAGATCTGACGTGATTTGGTGGCCTCTCCCGATATACTGTCCACCAGATCTTTCAACACGCACAGAGTCTGCTGGATCACTGCTTTACCTGAGAAACAGATCATTATTAGAGTGATTTTTTAAAATAATTAGGTTCACTAGTACAAAGCAAGCCTTTAAAAATAAACATACATACAAAAATGTTAAATAAACATACATGTTTTCTTCCTTTTTTTTTTACAATAATAGATAGACAATTCTAAAAATATATATTCCTGGGAAAAAAAAACATATATAATATATATATATATATATATATATAAACATAAAACATATACACACACAAACATACAAATAATGTTAAACATATTCTTAGTTTAAGCCTTTAAAAATAAATAAACACATTTTTGTACTTTTTTTTTTACAAAAGATGTTTATAATAAAAATCTTACTGACAAATGGACAAAACCTAGGATTAGTGGCAACATTTAAAAATGTAGAATTACAACCAATTAGTATTTGATTTAATTATGTTTATTTATTTATTTAAAAATATTACATGATAGATAAATGTAATAAAAATTATGAAGTAAATTGTGAAGTTATAAAAAGAGAGAAATCATAGGAGGGACTGTCTATTATAATTTATATTATAATATATAATACTATAAACAATTTTTTTTAAGAAACTAATACCTTTATTTAGAAAGGATGTTTTAATTTGATCAAAATATTGATTTCAAATTAAAAAAATATTTTAAATAAATGCTTTATTTAAAAAAATAAAGTATATAAGTAAATATATACATAAAATAAGTGAGTGAGTGAATCTGAGGTTGGTGATGTGTGGCAAAATTGTTTTACGTTTTTGAAATCACACTCTTATGCTCACCAAGTGTATTTAACTTGATGAAAAATACAGTAAAAATATTGCAAAATACTACATTTAAATTTAAATAAGTTTTCTATTTGAATATATTTAAAAATGAAATTCATTCCTGTGATGCAAAAACGTATTTTCAGCATCATTACTCCAGTCTTCAGGGTCACATGATCTTTCAGAAATAATTCTAATATCCTGATTTGCTGCTTAATATATTTCTTAATAACTGTGAAAATTTTTAAAGACTCTTCAATGGATAGAGAGCTCAAAAGAACAGCATTTATTTAATATTTAAATCTTTTGATTTATTTTTTAAGATTAAAAATTATTTGTCACTTAATTTAAAGCATACTTGCTGAATAAAAGGATTTAAAAAAAAAAAAAAATCATAAAAAAAAAAATCTTATTGACCCCATACTATAAAAAATAATCATCCGTTGCTCTTACTGTTGGGGTGATGGTTGGGTGGGCGGGGCAGGAGGCGGTATTGCTGCGTGAGGCTGCTGAGAAGCCGCGTGTGATTGGACGAACGGTTCGGCCACTGCTGCTCCGCCTCCGGCAGGCTAGGCCACGGCAACAGCATCATGTTTGACAGAGCTCGACACACGAGGACATGAGCCTTAGACAAAAACAACAAACGTTACATCACAAGCAAATACAGATGGATCCAAGTACACACTGTGCTGTCCTGTTTTCCTAAAACGGACCAATATAAACCCGCGCACGCACACACACCTCCTGAGGTAATCTGTGGTTATGATTCTCCGTGATCAGGTTGAAGATATTCTGCACCGCCGGCAACGACACCAGGAACACTGGCCGCACGGTGGTCGCCATGGAGACCAGGAGATGGCACGCAGATAACAGCAATTTCTCTGGAACCTGCGGCACACAGAGATCACTCAGATTAGCGGTTTTCCCAGAGTCAAAGAATGAGGAAAAACTGGTTGAACAATGAATCTAAAAATCTAGTGAAATCGTAAAGCTTAGCACACAGATCAATGTTTTAGTTTGGACATCAGTACTGCAAACCTTAACATAAACAATTCATGGGTGAATGAATTATGATAGTGTTTACTTTGTTGCTGTAAAAGCACTTTATCTCCCGCATCTGTTTGAAAGACCAGCTGGTAGGAGCCATGCATATACATTTCAAAATAAGAGTCCCAGTGTATTCTCAGTGTTTAAAATTAAGTCACACATGAAATGCATTTTACCCTAGACCTTTTTTTCTGCTATTTTGGCTCCAAAATACAGTTAAAACAGTAATACACACAAAATATTTTAGCAATTTAAAATATCTTTTTTTGACTTTTCATATATTTTCATGGAATTTATTTCTGTGATCAAAGCTGAATTTCCAGCATCATTACTGTAGTCTTCGGTGTCACATGATCAAAAAAACAATGCTCAAAAAAACATTTCTTACTATTATCAGTCCTGCATCATATTTTTGTGGAAACTCTGATACATTTTCAGGATTCTTTAAATTGAAAGATCAAAAAAACAACAACATTTATTTAAAAATGAATTAATATTGTATCATACATGTTCCTGAATAAGCAACTGGAGGTATTAAAGCATAGCCATATCAAAATAAAGAGTCCCTGTAAATTTTAGGCTTGTTTACAATAAAAAGTTCTGCATTATGCATGAAGAAATGAATGCTATGGATTTAGTGTCTGTACTGACTACATTAGATTTTTTGATGAGCCCATTTGTAACATCAACTAAGATTGATGAAAGCTGTAGAATAGAAGTGTTGTTCCTTGTTAGAGTGTTAATTTCAACATTTGATATATTGTTAAATTTTGAAGTTTATTTTGTTAACATTAATGAACTATGAAATAACTTTAATGATCAAAATATAATTAATATTAGTATTTATTTACAAAGTATGGTTTAGTACTTAAAAAAAAAAAATAGTAGAGCACTAATTTAGTTGCCTTTCAGTATCCATTTTCAAAAACTATCGGTTAATTAATCGGTATCGGCCAGTGTGGTCCAACCTAGCTATTAGTATCGGTAAAAACCAATATCGGTCAACCTCTAGCAATAAGGCAATGATCATTTATTTAACGACAGAAATGCTACAACCACTGTAATTATTTGGACATCAAAACATAAAAATGAGGGTTTAAAATTGTATTTTGATATCACAATGAACAGTTAGCATACTGAGAAAGATATCGATGTATTCTCTTTTGATTGTGTAGATTTATAATCACAGCGTTTGTAAATTCACAATAGCATTATGCTTTATGATTTTAAATGGGTTTAACATATCATGCAGTCTTGGAAAACATATAATAATGCGTTTCATGAATTGTCATTCGTGAAATGCTTCAATACACTTCTGGTATTTTGCCGGTTACTTAACACAGGCAAAATGCAACTGAGCATTTTTAAATTGAGTACTCTAATAGAGTCAAACAATCATGACAGTCCTAAACTACAGTGTATAAATCTTCCCATCTCACAAATATGCACTACTGGTTTCTGGCTGTGTCACGCGAACGGTCCAGAAACACGATAGTATGGAGCGGATCATATGCACAAATTGGTGCAGACAACAAAACGTATCGAACCCATTTGAATTCCACACAGAATGCTATGTTTTATAGCGATATGGATGAGATTGTGGTTGTATTTCGATGTCAAATGCAGCTTTACCGAGCTCAATGGCTCTGGCTAAAGCTGTGATGTAAACAAAACGCTATTGGATATTTAAAAAAGGGGGCGGGACTGCTTGATATGTTCCGCCTTGTCTTCCTGTATTATTTACAATGACCTTAACACACAGAATAACACTGCATGTTTCAAAGCACTTCAGTGGACCTTTAAATGATCATTCTTAAACATCAAATCACCTTGGCATTGATGAGAGGGGTTGTGGCAGCCATGCTTGACGTGATGAGATCCATAAATTGCGTTTGATCTTGTTGTCTCTGTACCTCTCCACAAAACTGAGCCAGCCAATGAGAATACGCCTGCAGAGCAGCCAATGACTGTGCATGGCTGCAAAACAGAGAGGTTTATTAAGCATGATAATAAAACGATACCCCTTAGCACCTTGAACAGCGTTTATGACTACTTACACATCTATAAGGTCCGGTTTGAGCACTGAAGGAACAGCCATTTCTACGTCGTACAGGCTGATCTGAGAACCATAACATGACACTTCCACCAATCTGAGAGGAGAAACACAATTGCCATCACATATTTCAGTCAGTTAATTACATCTGACTAAACATCACTCAGTATACTTGTGTATTAATAACTCAAGCTATTAACCTGTCATTTATAATTCCTAAATGTTTAATATGGTATTTATGACCCTGAACCACAAAACTAGACGTAAGGGTCAATTTTTCCAAATTGAGATTTATACAATCTAAAAAGCTAATCTAATAAGCTTTCCAATGATGTATGATTTGTTAGGATATGCAATGTTATTTATATCATATATATCATATTAATATTTACATCGCAATATTTGGTTGAGAGACAACCATTTGAAAATCTAAAGGGGCAAAAAAAAATCCTAATAAAAAACTATTTTGAGAAAATCACCTTTTAAGCTGTCCATGTTAAGTTCTTAGCAATGCATATTACTAATCAAAAATTAAGTTTTGATATATTTATGGTAGGAAATTTACAAAATATCTTCATGGAAAATGATCTTTACTTAATATCTGAATGATTTTTGGCATTAAAAAAAAAATCTGAAAAATATTTACATATTACTTTGACACCCTGTGTTGGCGAAAACAAGGAAATACTTTCAAATAGTGAAAGTAAAACCAAACTTTTTTTTTTATAAAATGAGGGTTTGAACAGCATATAAAGGAAACCGTTTATTTTTCGGAAAGTCTAAACAGTATTGTTTAAGTTTTGGTATAATCAAAAAAACAACAACAAAAAAAAGTGCTTATAAAAAAGAAAAGAAAAAGAAACATTTAAAAAGAAGCCAAAAAAGGTCTTTCATATCTTAAATGGTATTACAAAAGCCTTAATTCTCACTTTAAGACCATTTAAATTTACAAATTTATGATATGATTATTCAGCTCAAAAAGGCAAGGATTTAACTCCATAAATGAGAGCACTGAACTTTCAATGTCAACATGTGGCACTGTTGCACTTTCTACAAGCCAGTCACTAGTGACAGTGATGCTTGGCTTAGTAAAGTCCACTAATAAAATGTAATATGTAAATCATGGCATAAAACATTATTTTAGGATTTTGATATTAATGCTTGTCATTTTAATATACATTTGCAAATGTTCTAATCTGCTTTATTAATGCTTGCTATTTACACTGCTGCTTTTATGTTTTTACTAAACCCTTTGCTGCTGCTCCTTGTGCTTTTCACAACTAATTTTAGTTGTATCGCATTGTCTCCTTACGCTACTGCTGCCTCTACTGTAACCGACTAACACTTCGTTAACATCCCTTTTCTTAATGTTGTTTACCTCACTGTTTATAACATTTTATGCTTTTTCTAGGGTGCCATTGTACAACAGGCCTACAGGACAACAGATGAAAATCAGCCTTTGGCTAACTCTGGCATGTTATAGATGTTCTGTTTTTAATATGCACTGTCCTGCTAAATAAATACAAAAATACATGAGCAAACACACAAAACATATGAAGTGCACACATAAGGAGGGAGGTATTGTTGTTAAAAGAGGAATTGTGATTCAGGAACTGACCTCTGCACGATGGCGAGAGCGTCATTAAAGCGAGCATTGAAAACGTCCCCGGTGAAGAATTCGGCCAGACGTCCCACGGCCTGCAGCAGAGAGCTCAGGTCTCTGAGCGCGCAGTGCAGCTTTCTGCAGTCGGCCTCTGCTGTGATGTTCAGCCTTCGACCTATTCTCACACACACGGAGAGAAAGGTGTGAAACCACCAAGCATCAGCTGACAGCAGCTCACTAGCCACATGAGAACAGAATTGCCACTAATAAAGCATCAGAGCGAACACTACAAGACCACATAGTACTACAATACTCACTTGAACATTTAAGCAGTCTGTAGATATAGCTTAAGGCATCAGTTGAAGGTACATTACCACTGGTAAGTTCTGAGTCAGCGATACTTTTTTTTTATTCAGCAAGGATGCATTTCATTGATCAAAACTAACAGTAAAATATGTTAGAAAATATTTTATTAAATGCTATTCTTTTTACCTTTGTGTTCATTACAAACTGTTTTTAACATTAATAACAGGAAACTTGAGTAGCAAATCAGCATATTAGAAAGATTTCTGAGTGATCGTATGACAGTGAAGACCGGAGTAATGATCCTGAAAATTCAGCTTTGCAACATAGGAATTAATTTCATTTTAGAATATAATCAAATAGAAAACATGAAATAATATTTCACAATATTGCATTTGTTTCTGTATTTTAGACAAGTTACAAAACCTTACCAACAGCAAAGTTTTGAAAGGTAGTGTATGTGTTACAGTTAATGCAGAACTTCCTATTTTATATATATGGTTGAACAGCCCTACATCAAGCCAGCCTCCACTTACATGAAGCAACTTAAAATCTTGGGTCAAAAAGTACAATTCCACATCACAGCAGTAAAATATCTGTGTAATATTTGATAGGAAGTCTGATAGCAAAAAAAAATGTTACTGCCTGATTAACAAGGACTCTTGATAGCATATATATATATATATATATATATATATATATATATATATATATATATAGATAGATAGATAGTCTTATTTACTGTAGCCAGGACTCTGATGCCTGACTAACAAGGAAATAAAGTTGTCAAACATATCACATTTCCAGAAAATTCCGCTTTACGCTTTGGTGCATTTTGCAATTTTGGTAAATTTTGCATGGCATTTTTCAATAGCTTTGCGCAATGCATTCTGGGATTGCTTTGTCTATTTTATGCAATCATCCTTTAAAATTTGGCCAAAACAATGTCTCTCAAAATGAAACTGTGTTTACACTTGGATGCCTAAAAATATTATCTGAGTGTGTCAGATTTTGGAACAAATCCACTGTCAATAAAACGCATTCAGTTTGCGATAATGAAGAGAAACTTACTTGTTCCTGATCTCACGATAAACTGCTGCAGCCCAAGATAAACGTCCAGATCATCCTGGAGCACCGGAAACTAAAAACACACAATATCACACACTCTAGTCATTATACATTTATAATGGATAACATTTAACATGCAAATTTTGTGCAATTAATAATAAAACGTAAAACTAAAAATGCTATTTAATTTAAAAAAAAAAGCTTTTTCAAAATGACAACATTTATTAAAGGAGTAGTTCAACTTCCAGAGCAAAAACGTACAGATAATGTACTCAACCCTGTTGTCATCCAAGATGTTCATGCCTTTCTTCCTTCAGTTGTAAAGAAATGATGTTTTCTGAGGAAAACATTTCAGGAATTATCTCCATACAGTGGACTTCTATGGTGCCTGCGAGTTTGAACTTCTAAAATGGAGTTTAAATGCAGTTTTAAAGGGCTCTAAATGATCCCAGCTGAGGAATAAGGGTCTTATCTAGCGAAACGATCTGTCTTTTTTTTTATAAAAAATAAATATTTATATACTTTTTAAACCTCAAATGCTTGTCTTGTCTAGCTCTGCCATGCACATGCATACTCTGTGCAGTCCTGTTCAAGACAGTTAGGGTATGTCCAAAAACTCCCATCTCATTTTCTCCTCCAACTTCAAAATATTCATACATTGCGGTCTTAACTTTTATTTTAAAGTGCGTTTGATCTTCTTTGCATGTTCACTTTGTGTAACACTGGGCCGGTACTTCGGCAGCGATTTAGGCTGATTTTAAAGTTGGAGGAGAAAATGAAATGTAAGTTTTTCAACATACCCTAACTGTCTTGAACCAGAATGCATGCAGAGCTGGACAAGACAGGTATTTGAGGTTAAAAGGTATAATTTATTTAGATAAGACCCTTCTTCCTCAGCTGGGATCGTTTGGAGCCCTTTGAAGCAGCATTGAAACTAAATTTTCTAAGTTCAAACTCTCGGACACCATAGAAATCCACTATATGGGGATAATGCCTGAAATGTTTTCCTCACAAAACAATTTCTTTACGACTGAAGAAAGAAAGAGATGAACATCTTGGATGACAACGGAGTTCATTAACACTAAATTTTTGTTTTGGAAATACAGAAAAATGCAATTATGGCATTAAAAAAAAATAGCATTTATTTGTGTGCATGTGCACGCATTCATATGAACAACAATGGAAACTGTCATTATATCAGCAATGTAATTAATTGTATTGAACATTAATTTACTAACAGCTCTAATACTCATACTCATGTGGATTAAAGCAAACTTTGATTTAAAATCGTAAATTCCATATTTCTTTGGATTTTTAAATCATATTTACTTTCATATTAAAAGGCTAGTTCACCCAAAAATGAAAATTCTGTTATAAATTACTATCCCTCATGTCGTTCCAAACCGGTAAGACCCTCGTTCATCTTTGGAACACAAATTAAGATATTTTTGATGAAATCTGAGAGCTCTCTGAACCTCCTACACCATGGTCAAGGCACAGACACATAGTAAGGACATTGTTAAAATAAAAGAAATTGTTGAATAAAGTTGTTTTTTGTTTTCTTTGTGCACAAAAAGTATTCTCGTAGCTTTATAAAATTTTACAATTAAACCACTGATGTGGACCACATGGACTATTTCATGTTTCTCTGCCTTGACTGTGGTAGTACCCTTGCTGCCTATGGAGGGACATAGAGCCCTTGTACTTCATCAAAAATACCTTAATTTGTCTTTTGAAGATAAACAAAGGTCTTACGGGTCTGGAATGACATGAGGGTAAGCAATTAATGACATAGTTTTCATTTTTGGATGAACTACCCCTCTAAACATCTATTAGACTTGCCAATGAGGAGTCAATTGTTTTCAGTACAAAGAGAGAGCGAGGACGTACACGCTCACCCACTCACATACACCTACCAGAACTGAAAAGGTCTGGGACGGCAGCAGCTCCATCACCCTGGCAACCACTTCCAAACTCTGACGCAGGTATCGTTGCCATTCCGTCTGTTGCTATAGAGATTAAAAAAAGTTCCAAAAAATCTGCAGAACAAAATTGATGCTTCGTTCGTTGTATGTTTGATTGAAACTTACATCGTCATCAAGGGTCTCGTCATCGAGTTCTTCTAGTTGACTCTGGTTTAACCTGAACTGGATCCTGTTAAGAACTTCTCGCAGCAGCAGAACTAGAGCGTCTTTATATCTGGTCACACACACACATACACAGATTACTTCCATGCTTCTAATACAAGTTAAACTCACAAAAAGCGCACAGACACGCACCTGTTAATCACACTGTCACTATCAGCCAATCGGCTTCTGATCTTGGTGGTTAGGTAGTCTAGGAATATACTCCAGATGTCCAGACAGGCCAGATAACCCTCATGACTTGGCTACAACAAATTAAAGACATGTTTAAGTGAAGAGATGCATAAAACATGAAAAGTTACGCGCTTTAGTGCTGCTTCACTCTCTATTTAAATGGGTCACAAATTGCATTTATATTTTATGTTTTCTGAGGTGCTTAATATAATATAAATGATCTTACTAAAATATGTAGTAGAAAACCTATGAAAGATTTACGTTATTTTAAATTCCACATCGTTTTATATATATTTTGGACTATATGAGAGCCATTATTTTGATTACGTAAAGCGGCTGCACTCTGTAAGCTAATGGTGCTACCTGTTGCGATTTTTACTGCAACACAACTCGGAAAATAAAATACTGATTTGATGCCACATTG